>NW_013666052.1:214456-229259 GCF_000517525.1 Limulus polyphemus
AGAAGTAAGTGTATATAAAGGAGCACTACCAAAAATGGAAAGAGGTGGGCAGGGTGCCACTGTGTTTGATTTATTACCTGAGCAATATGTTAGTAAATAGAAAAGATAAGATCTTCTTATTTTATATTTTAGCTTGTCAATATCAGTAATTTGAGTTTCTAATTTGTACAAAATTATAGACTTAGTATTTTGACTTCACAAACATCTAATTTGAACCAGTGCAGTATTCAACATACCATGTGACACACAAAAATCTGTGTTTTTAAATATTTACTTTTAAATTAATAAATTGAGTAATGTATAGTTCTAAAATTTGAATTATAATCTACAGTTTGATACCAAACTTATTGACATAAATTCATAAATATTACTTCAATAAAATTTTGAATGCGAGTCAACAAACGAGATGACATGGCCTTTCACCTGGGACCTGTCTCGAAAAGATTAATTAAAAAAAAAACTTTGTATATATTTTATTTTCCTTAACTTATAAAATTTTGAGCCTAAATTGTTGATTTTATGCATTAAAAATAGCTTGGTTTCTATATTTGCTCAATCTAGTAAAGGACTATAAGCTTATTGTTAATTCCATATTATAAAATTGGAATTATGATAGTTAAACTGTATTAAAGACTTTTATGGACACAAGATAAAATTAAAATATTCAGTTACTTAGCTGTAATAGTATCTATTTTTTTATCATATTTGCCACTGAAATATAATATTGCTCAGAGTTTACAAAATGCCTGACATACATGTAACAAGAGCTGGACAATAAGTGGAATTTGTTAATCGATTAATTGTTGCACTCATTAACTAATTACATTCAACTCATTGGTTAGTCTCACATAGCTAAAAAATGAAAAGAAAAACTACCAATTATTCTCACATTAGATAACTAAAAAAAAATAACACTAAAATTCAGGTTTCAATACCACCAGTGGGCAGAGCACAAACAATCCATTATGCAGTTTTGTGTCTGGTAACAAACAACTATAATATCAATATTTTGATTACTTGATAGTTGGAATAATCAAAAATAGTTATAATTGGAATCCCTAATTTCAATTAGTTGATTAATTTTTGTGAGTACTAAAACTAATTAATTAAACTGAACAAACATGAATTAATTGAAAATAATAATGGAAAATCATAATTACAATATTTCAAAAACAGTAATAACTAGAAACAGTTTTGTGACGTTAATCAATTTAATTGTAATTTTGATCAGTTGATTATTTTACCTGACACTAATCGATGTAATCAATGCTCATAGGTAATAAATTATACTGATTAACTGGGTAACAGTCAGAAACACTTGACCAATTTCTGATTACCACAATTATATTTTTATAAGTATGTTTTTAAAAGACTACAGAGAATATTTGTAAACATAACAGAGAAGTCAACCCTATATGATTAGAATAGGAATGGTAGCCTAAGAAAAATGAAATATGAGCATAAAATTAATTTCATCTAAAATATGCAGAGTAAAGCATACAAAATGCATAGTTTTTACTTATATTGCACAATGTAAAGCACAGCCAGTCAACAGTATATTTAGATTTAAGTTTTTGTTATACCTATTTTCAGCAAGAGTTCTTTACTGGGATGCCATTTGTAATTGTTTTGTTTGATTTTTTTTTTTTGCCTTTATTTTACTATATAGGTATTGTTTAAATATTAAACTACCTGTGCTTGCTTTTTTTTTCAGTTTCTTTCTTGTGAGGGTGACATTTCTATATGGAACTCCATGCGTTTTTTTGGATACACATTCTTGTCTATATAGTTTCTGATATCTTTCTATTGAAACTAATACAACTGTGTATCTTCTAAATACATTAACTAACAACGTGTTTCCGGAGTAGCTAACATTTTACTCGGAGTTACAAAAGCATTTGATTCTGGTTTGAATGCAGCTGCAGAAGTACAAATGTTTAAGAGACTATGACCTTGATGGTATTGCTGTTTCATTTTACCCTCATAACTAATTTACTTGATTATGTTAAACAACAAAAATATGGAATTTAAAAGAGTATATTCATCATAATGCTTCAATCCAGGGTGAAGAATTGCAATGATTCTGCCAAAATAGGAATGTTTGTCATTTCTGTTAAAAGTAAAATTTTCTGAATAGAAAAATTATACCTGTCAAATTCTACTGTGTAGACAAGCAAAAGAAATCGTTTCTTTGATGTGGTACTTGACTTTGATAGTGGACTGCCTCGAACATAGCCAGATCTTTCTTTACGCATCCACTCCAGCTCAGAATCTGTTAATACTTTTATGAAGACTGAGCTACTGGTCTGGAAAAATGGATTTCAGAATACTTAAAAAAAAAAAGTGACATACTTCAACAACTTAAAGTAACCATAAATAATTGTCTAAAAAAAGAATTGCCCAAACATTTCAGTTACTGAAATAATATTCTTGTAATTCCATCAATTACAAAAATTATATCAGTTTGAAATGTGAAAACCAGAAACAGCTTCTAACTTCCAAGAACTTATTCAATTAACTAACCACCTTTTAAACCATTGAATTCATTGGATTGTTGACTAGATCTTCATGTTTACAACACTTAGAATAATGGAAAATAAGTTTTGCAGCTATTCTGGAAAAATAATAAGATTAATTTTACTACTTTCAAAAGTATTTATGCTTTAGCTTTGGTGTGCCACTATAAGCAAACAATAGCACCATCAAGCTACATTCAACCTCAAATATTGCTATCAATTTCTTTCATTTTACCTTCTAGCTCAACTAATTAAATACCTACTGAAAAATAGTTAAAACAGTATTATATACTTAAAACTATGAAATGTTTTCCTAAAATGATTATTTTTATATATCCAAAGAAAAATTAAAATATTAAGCTACTAAGCTGTATTAGCAGTTTTTTTTTTATCATATTTGCCATTTCTAATTGGTACCAAATCTAATGGATATAAAATAGGAATGTTAACTGTAGAAAAATTAAATACGATTAGAAAAACATAAATAATTTAATTTCTGAAGTCACCTGTATTTTACATATCTAACTGTCTATTTTTAGGATGCATGAATGGTACTGCAGTGGCTAGATGGGATTCTAATTTAGAGGCTTTAGCTGTAAGGTGTTTTCTAACCAAATGTATGTTAAGTCTCACGGGTGAATGAAGATGAAATATTATGTAGCCCAGTCATCATATTATGAGTAGAATTAAGAACTACAGTAAAAGCCAACAAACTGGATCCATGGCAGAATCAAGTGGAGCTGACAAGTCTCAAAATGGATTGTACCAAAATGAGGGCACTCAAAAAGAAAAGAATTATTTAAGCAGGTTACCTCATTGACATAGTCATCCTTTAAATATATATGTTAGGGCAGTTTGTTGGTATGTATGTATCTATGGAGCATTGCACATTCTCTGGTGTAGTCATAGGCGATGGTATAACATCACTATCTGAAAAGGCTAGCTAAGTCAAAAATCCTGAACAATAATCTAAGATGATCCCCAAAATTCCTTACAGAGTCAATGAGTTAGTCATAAAGACTGGCCTCGCTTAAATTGTCAGTATGCCACTCTAAAAGTATGAGTGGAGGTTGCAAGCACAAAAAACGGTAAACATAGGACTCTAGAAACAAAAGAAGATGCTAAAATCTTAAAACTCCTTCTGGTAAGTTTATTTGTTTGTTTTTAGTTTTGTGCAAAGCTACGCAAGGGCTATCTGTGCTAGCCGTCCCTAATTTAGCAGTGAAAGACTAAAGGAAGGCAGCTAGTCATCACCACCCACTGCCAACTCTTGGGCTACTCTTTTACCAATGAATAGTGGGATTGACTGTCACTTTATAATGCCCCCAGAGCTGAATGGGGGGGGGGGGATTTGGTGGGACAGGGATTCAAACCCACAACCCTCAGATTGTGAGTGAAGCGCTCTAACCACCTGGGCATGCAGGGCCTTCTGGTAAGGTTCCTTTGAAAAGGAAATAGGTTAAAGTGAAATACCTGCAAAGAGAGAAACAAAACATGCAATTTTTTCACTTTCAAATATATATTGTTGTAAGCTATATTTTTAATTCGTTTGTTACCTAAAGGACATAGAATACCTATAAAATTCTAAGTTGACTTCAAAGTTTTTCTCACATATTCAAAGCTAAGTTATAAACATGAGAAAAGTGCACTGGTTTTTTTTCAAGACAGAGAGTTGAATCAGTTGGTGTGTTTTCATGAAGTATTTGAATCTATGGTTGTTATCACATTTATTGTGTTACCTTGGACAAGTAGAATGGTTTGTTTTATATTAATTAACATCATTTGCAAAGTAGGCCTATAACAATTTATGATAGCATTCAAGCTTGTAAAAATGTGAAAGGAGGAAATAAACCAATTCCTTATAGTTTAAATGGTCTGGACTTTGAATTATTTTCACTGGTTAATTTAAGAGAACTTACCAAAGAAAGACAAACATTACAATAATATATCAAAACAGACAAGTACCCTGCAACCACCTTAATGGGCAAAAGCATCAAAGGAACATGAGAGCCAAGTAGTAATAGCACCAACATCAGTGAGACCCTCAGGTAAAATAATCAGGAAACTGAGAATGACCAATAATGATTACCTGCAATATGTAATAACATTCAGAAATGATGACTTGTATTTCATTGACAACACGAGTTGAAACTCAACATGGAAAGGCCTTTTGTATTTCAGAATTAGACCTAACTAATGACTAATAGAGATAATTAGCTCTTCTGACTTGTAACCAATATTTCCATAAATGCACCCAACTAGTAAGAGGGTGCTGCCTCAGTGACTGAAGTGATGTATTCATCTTTAGGCTAAAATATTTTTCTTTAATGATGCTTTTAAGTGGGTTCCCATTTATATTTAATTTGTGATCCAAATTAAGATAATTCAAGTGCATTACCTTACACTTGCTATAATTAATAGTCATTTGCCATATATATATCTGTCCAAATTGTCAAATGATCTACAGTAAGTCACTCTGTAATAACTCTACATCTTCAATATGGCTAGAAATACCCAAGTTTAATGTCATCAGTAATCTTAACCATACCCCTATAAATTAACATAATTAAGAAAAAACAAAGACCTAAACATCATTAACTACTGATGCATTCCATAAGTAACATGGGTACATTTTAACCAGTTTCCACTAATAAAAGCCTTTTTGCTTTCTCCCATCCAACTTCCTTACAATCCAAGTAGTTAATCCATGATAATATTTTCTTAATCAGTCAGTAAGGATAAATTTTCCCATTTAAAACTCTTTTACATACCTTCTTTAAGGCAGTTTTTAGCATCTCAGTAAATATAGGAAATTGTTTGAAATTCCCTGTTTTCTTTGTCAATTTTTCAATATCTGTCTTAAAAGAAAAGAATGACAATGTATTATTAATGAATTTTATTCAAGAAACATCAGATATTTACAAATGTATGATACAGGAAAACAACTAAATAGTAAGTAATTTATGGGCACACTTAAACGGGATCTACCTGTCTGCTTGGAGTTGAAGTGCTTACATAACTTGTAAGTTATCATGAGACATGATAATTTACCTTGAAAATTTAACTAAGCATAACTCACAAATTAAACTTTAATAACACAAAAAAAAAAGGATTAAACATTTTTAACTACACTGAAGTATCATTAAAATTCTTCCAATTATGGAACACATTAAGGCTTATTAAAAAAAGGGGGCATTTTTGTTCAACTCTTTCAAGTTATAATGATAAAAGAAATGTAAGAAAATATTTTTTTACTCATGATAGCTCTTCTTCCTGAGCACCTTCTGGTTTAACCTTCTTACTCTTAGTAACAGTGCATAAAAGCATAACCATACTGGTTGCAAGAGATTTACTTTAAGATAAGATGTTCCTGAATTTATTAGTCATTTTTATCTTACTTATTTTGGTAATTATACTTCAATCTTATTACTTTGAGAAAATTTATTACATATATGGCTTTCGTTAATGTTATTGTTCTGTATTTGTACATTTACAAATTATTATTACAAACTGTGATATTAGAATACTGACTATTTAAATGTTTTGTATATAACTTTAAAGTTTAAGTTTAGTACGTAATCTTAGATGACACTGACGTTGTCCTACTGCAGTTTAGAACTAACAGTAACACGAACAGTAGGATTGTGGTTAGTCCCTTGTACAACTTTTTTAGAATTTCACATTTTAAAGAACTAAAATTTAGTAAAACTAAAAGAAAAGTATAGACATAAACCCTGTTCCACTGCTAAGCCTAAGAGTAGTAACACTAACACAACCAAATACAGAATTAGATACTTGGAGTTGAACCAACCAGAGGTGTCAAATCGTCCAGACCACACTTCACCACTACGTTTATCGATCACTTCGATAAACAGTACAGAACAATCTGTTGCTGCTTTCATTCGAATAAAGTAAATACTTTCATCAGTCAGTGAGCAATAACTAAAATCAGACGACAACGCTCCATCCATATTTTACAAGGAATATAACTCTACAAGTTACAACTATTCTTGTAAGTTGTAGATTTAAACATTCCACTTGATCGTTGTTTTGACTATCAAAGCACCCTCTACTTTACAGAAAGTACGTGCGAAATCTGAAAAAACAAAACAATAATCTAATTTTAATCGAAAAGTATTGTAAAAGTAATTCAAACTGTACTTAAAATAATCAAATTAATTTTGATTTATAAAAGAGAAAATAATGCAAAATCTGTTAAAAAAGTTTTATACACTTCAACATTTTTTAAATATTAATATCATTTTATTTTATTTCAGTAATTAGCGTATAGACAGCAATGACATCTCAGTAGTTTTGAAACGAAAACCTGCAATGATATGAAATTCTAAGTTTACTTTATCGTGAATTCTTAAAATAAAGTCATACATACATATAGAATCAAGCTGGCAAAAACACTAAATTTCTAATCGGGTTAGGCTAATAACTCTAAGTCAATATTCGACAAAAAGGATTGTGGTAGCAGGATTGTAACTTCTGTTTAAAAACGATGGAATCAACTTTGTCCATTTTCGCAAATACTTATAGTTTTGTTTCGTCATTTTTTGTCATATTTTGGGTCCTAATCGTTTAAATATTCATTAACAGAACTGACTTTTCCTTGAATGCTTACTAATAAAAATTTAAGCAATATTCCTCCCCCTGAATAATTGCTAGATGGAAACATGATCGAACAAGAGGATCATATCAGTTCTGAGCCTCCCAATGGCTCAGCGGTAAACCTAGAGGCTTATAATGTTAACAACCGGGTTTTGATACCCGTTGTGGGCACACCACAGACAGCCTATTATGTAACTTTGTGCTTCATAAAAAACAAACAAACACATTAGTTCTGAACTTAAGAAAAAATTGAAAAGCTTAGAAAACGATACAGTTCCTGGCACAGATAATATTTCCCCGTGGGTTTGAAGGAGGTTAAGAATTGGATATATTAGCCTCTTATTACAACTTTTTGTAAGTTCTTAAATAGTTTGGGGATGCCAGAGGATTGAAAGTTGACTAATATTACTCCGCTTTTCAAGGGAGGCGATAAAAATTGTCTTAGTAATTATAGGCCTATTAATCTTACATCAATGATGGGAAAGTTTTGAAAGTGTGATAAAAGATGCTTAACAAAGTCATTAGACAAAGTTTAAAATTCTGTAGGATTGTCAGCATGGTTTCTCTAGAGGATGATTTTATTTTGTTCACATTCTCTGAAGAGTTACTCCTTACATAGATGAGGGTATAGGTATGAATTTGATGTGTCTTGATTTTCAGAAGGCATTTGACAACATACCACATAATAGGCTTGAGTAAATGATATCTTTTGGTGTGGGGAATAAGTTGGCTCATTGGATAGAAATTTGACTAGATGGAAGAATGCAGAAGGTTTTTATGAATGGAATTCAGTCATATTGGCTCAATTTTACAAGTGGGGTACCTCAGGGCTCAATGCTAGGATCTTTACTCTTTTTGATTTACATCAATGACAAAGATGGAGGAAATGTCAATAACTTATTTAAATTTACTGATAATATTCAGGTTTGGGCTGTTTCTTTGTTGCCTCCCCCCCCCCACCGCATTCTGCAGAATTTATTTGTCTATATACAGTACGTATCGTTTTCTCTTGTTAAATGTTGTTACCATATGATTTAATAATTGAAATATTTGTACGGTAGTTTTTAAAACTTCTTTATTTTTAAATGTGCTTGTTCATATATAATTTATATGCTCCTATAATCATAGTGCGCGCCCTCTACCGATTCACCGCACCTCCCTTGTAAGGATGGGCTCCACACTTTGCGCATCACAGTCCTAATTGATTAGACTATAAATCTATACAAGCAATGTACTCTTGTTAATGGTAGAGCAAATAGGATTTTAGGTTATCTACACAAATTTTATATATAAATCTGAAGAGATTATAATTTCATTATGTATATAGGCGATTGGTTAGATCATATTTCAAATACTGCCTCCAGTCTTGGGCTCTTTACCTTAAGAAGGACATTGAATTGTTGGAAAGGGTAGTGTTGATGCATAATACTTATTCGTAATTAATGGTGAGAATGGTAGAACTAGGGAACAAATACAAATTTTGAGAGGATGAAAATCATTTTAATTTAAGACAGTTTTTGTTGTTTTTGTCTAATAGATGGTTGGCCTTTGGATTGGTTGTCGTCAGATGTGGTGGATACAATTAATTTAAGGAAGTTTAAGGGAAGGCCTGATAAATAGTTGAATAATAAGGGTTGTTTGATTGTTTTTATTTTCGTTTTAAAGTTTAATTTAATGGATAAGATGGCCTAGATGAACCAACAGGTCTCTTGTTGTCCTTCAATTATATGCAAAAAATATGTAATATGATGAAAATTGAACACATTATAAAAGAGCACGATCAATTAAATATTACCTATTCAGCTAAGCGAAGCCTAAACACATTTTAACTTATTCATCCTGATTATACTGTTACAACAGCGGAAGTCACGTGACGCTAGTAACACGTCATGAGATTCTAGAAGGATCATGTCTGTTCCTGGCAACTCTAGTCTTCTCTACGCGCCCTCTATTTTTGTATATATAAGCCGGCAAATGAAGTGACGATACAGATAATTGCAGACAGGCAGAGAAAGAGACGGACAATTGAGTCAAGCGCGGTAGTGACCGTAAGTAAAGTACGTGAATCGTTGTGAATTATAGCGTGTGTTCAAGTTAAAGTGACTGTGGAAATTAAGTGTATTGCAAAGTTGAATTGAGAAAGAATAAACTAGTTTTATTCAAGAAAGGACTTGTATCGCTGAATTTTTTCGGAAAGAATTTCTACGGAAAATTAACAAACGAACACAGACGTAACAATAGTTTATTACCATCCCTGTTCTTCGGTGGATCAGCAGAATATAATTCCTCATACCATACTTATATATTAATTCAAAATTCATTTGAAATCATTCAAAGCATTAAAACGTTTTTCTAGCATTTTATCAAAACAGGTTATGACTTTTTTTTATGAAAATGAACAGTACTTATCATTGTACTTTTAACTTTTTATTTGTAAAGGATTGGTTTGGTTTGAATTCCGCGCAGAGCTACACGAGGGCTATCTGCGCTAGCCATCCCTAATTTAGCAGTGTAAGACTAGAGGGAAGGCAGCTAGTCATCATCACACACCGCCAACTCTTGGGCTACTCTTTTACTAACGAATAGTTGGATTGACCGTCACATTATAACGTCCCCAAGGCGGAAAGGGCGAGCATGTTTGGTGGTACGGGGATCCGAACCCGCGAGTCGAGCGTTCTAACCACCTGGGCATGCCGGCCACAGCAGTGAAAGACTAGAGGGAAAGCAGCTAGTCATCACCATCTACCGCCAACACTTGGGCTACTATTTTACCAACAAATAGTGGGATTGACCGTAACATTATAACGCCCACATGGCTGAAAGGGTGCACATAGTTGATGGTACGGGGATTCGAACCCTGGACCAGCAAATTGTGAGTCGAGCGCCCGAACCACCTGGTCATGCTATTTGTAAGGGAAGACATAAGATCCTACTTTTGTTTTAGCTTACGCTCATTATTTCATTGAAGCTTTAGCCAAAAAATATGGTACCTCGCCCCACTGGAAACAAAGTATTAATGAATGGCGCTACCACTTGCATATTTATTACATGCCTTACACTGATAATTCTAGAAAAAATATCACTGGGTTATATTTTATTTAATGAAAAGCTTGTGAAATTGGTGTCATTAATTAGTACACCAACAATTTAGATGTTTATTCCATAACACAAAGCATATACCACTTCCTCATGTGAAACCTATTTAAGAATCCTATCACTTGTTAATACCACATTCAGTTGTGCATGTGAATATACAGAGAGTTGGTGCATTATATGAAAATAATTTTGGAGTTTCACCGTGTTGTTACAGTCCATGTGGCCACGTCTGGTCATGTTCATCTGAAAATCGTGCATTTTGACAAAATCCTTACAACATAGTTTCCATTGCAAAAGGCTCCGTCGTAACCAAAACATGCCATTCCTCCCTTAACGTTATTTAATTCATCTAATGTATATAAACGATGGTTTTACCTTTCAACATTTTGATTGCAAAGAAGTCCATAAGCGTTACATCTGGTTACTTGACCGCTATGTCTTCATATGGAATAAAATGAATACTCATTTCATTCTTCACCTACCTGAGGTACGTGATGATTGAATGAACATATCTTGGAAGCAATGTTTACACACATGACTTGTGTTGCATTTTCAGAAGGTGATTTCTTGACTGTGTTACATAGTGTTGCCTGAGGCACATGGACGGCCTTTGCTACTGGCTATTTTATTCGTGGATTTTCACCTGTTACAAGACGCAGCACTTTTTAACACGGCTTGGGTCCAACTTGTTGCAAGTCTACTTATAAATGTTCCTTGGGACCCCAAGTTGATCCATACTCTTTTGTTTTCCCATGCCATCAAGTACGAAGGATATCCCTGTCTTTGAAATTCTAAACCCCGATCTGAATACATCTTAATGATTAGAGTGTATGAATAGAAAAGAACTGTTACATACCATTCCCAAAAGCGATCAATTTTCGGTAGCATCACATTACCTACGAAACGCTAAACAATCTCAAATTATAGTTCTGATATATTCCATTCCAGCCGTGGTTGTCACATGACTTATTAATTTGTACGTTCAAGATACATTTTAATACAACGTGCTTCACCCTTGTGTATATATATATACATGCGTGTAAATAGATACATTTTTTATATATATTACACATGTTAACGGCATAAAAGATTTAAAACTACAAATTGTCCTCTTGTATTTTACTGAAATAACAAAAAAGAAAATAAAGATATTTTATTGGAATTGTGGGAGTGTAAAGATTATATGAAAGTAGAAATTACAAAATTATTGTTTCTTCATCTGGGATTCGAACCGTGCTCTTTTACATAATAAGTGAGTGCTTTACCAATGAGGACATAATAAATTTGAAATAATCACACAAGTGAAAACTTTTACGGATTGCTTCTCCCCCTCCTTTAGTTTTCAATTGGCGACCATGTTTCAGACTGAAGGAGTAGTAGTTAAAGAACTTCTGTTTCTAAGATGAATATTAAAAAAAAAAAAACTCTTTTGCAATAATAATTGTTAAATCATATTGCATGGTCTTTATAACTAGTAAAACTGTAGCGGAATAATAATTTTTAACATTATTATTATTTCATCTATTACCCAAAAGCTGGTTTGTTTGTTATAATAAACATTAGCTTCAAATTACACCACTGTATCTTTTAACAAAAGTTTGTAAAGGTGATAAGTTTTTGGAATACACCAAGAAATTTATGTGTTGTTGTTTTAAAATCGCGTTTTTTATTGTTAGCAGTATTATATATATTAAATGTCTGTTCAAGAGTAACAATGAACTTTACTGTCACTTTAATAAAGAATAAATTGACACGTCTAAATGAAAAATAATTCAGAGTTTTAATTTTGTGCAAAGTTTCGGGCGGAAACCCTTCATAGAGTGTTATAAGGTTTTTTTTCGAACCAAACAATTTGTAGAAATATTGAAATAATAAATTCAGTGACTAAACTCTTTATGTGTAAAGTGTATTATACACATACATAATTGTTAACTACATTATTTGGAGTCCTCCCAAACTAAATAGCAGAATTAAATTTGATATAATGTTAGCTTGCAACACCATGATATCCGCTTCAGTATTATAGTTATATTAAATAAATATGTTCAATCTCATCAGAATACAAGAGTTTTATTACAAAATGTCAAACATCGTCTTTTCTTGTTTTTAGATGAGACACGGATGGGTACTCTACTGGTTCTAATTATTTCTTTATTACTCGAAACAGAAGCTTTCGAAGCGGATCAAGGAAGGCAACATAAATTACGCTCCAGAAACTAATTAGTTTCATCTTATGTAATCGCAAATAAGAGAAGCTATGGTATCACAGCAATTTTTACTTAATAAGAAAATAATTAGAAACAACATCGGATCTAATTAGTAAAAAAATCAAAAAAAAAATCCTTATCATTTTGCACCATTGCTTTGTTTGTCTGTTTGTAATTAAGCACAAAGCTACACAATGGGTTATCTGTGCTGTGGCCACCACGGGTATCTAAACCCAATTTTTAGCCTTACCGCTGAGTCATTGGAAGGTATGTAGTTAATAACAAAATTCACCGTCCGTAAATGATATAAATTCAGAACTTGAATTGTTTCAATATCTACAATGTCACAACTTACTGTTATATTATATTTTATAACTGTACCACGTGCAGCGCAACTCGATTAAAAAAAAATTGTGGTTTGAAAACTACAAAAATTAGGTCATGTGAACTATAGGGTTTTGATGATGTGACAAATGTATCATATCTAATTGCAAGATGTTTTACATGGAAATATTCCAAGAATACGGCGTTTAACATTCTGTCAAAACTATGTATATCGTATTCCATGTTTCCATTAAAATTGATGGGAACTGTTTTCCCATATAATATTATATAATTAGTTTATATAATTTGGCTCTTTTCTTTTGAAGCCAGTGATAATTTCTAATTTTGTAAATCATTTTTGCGTGGTATAAATATATAGTCTAACTTACTGCTAAAAATACGTGTATATCGTCACAATCATATCAAAACTACCTAAACCCATTTTCCCGGGTTTCGATACCCGTGGTGGGCAAAGCACAGATAGCCCATTGTGCAGCTTTGTGCTTAACTACGAAAAAAAGAAATACACTCTTTGTTTAAGCTGTCATAGTAGACTAGATGATTTTTCTCGCGCATCTGAGCAACCCAAGTCACAAATAAGCTAAGCTCGTACCATAATACGCAGCCTCTCTCTCACTATCAACAGAATATTGTAACAAATTTAATAACAGTGCATACAAAGGACAGTTGAATGTTTTGGAAAAGTAAAAATACAATATAATTAAGTTAAGAATTATGTAAAACACTTTCATTACGGACTTAGTTCTTAGGGCGGACATGCATTCCTTTTTTCGGTTTGAATTCTGTTCTGTTTTCTAAAGCAATGAAAAAAGTAAAACCGTATTTCACTCTTTCAAAATTTTCTAAAGCATACTTTGAATGCATATTTCTCTAGCGATATATTTTCTAAAGCATACTTTGAATGCATATTTCTCTAGCGATATTTTTCTAAGCTGTCACAGTAGACTAGATGATTTTCCCGCGCATCTGAGCAACCCAAGTCACAAATAAACCATAATAATTAATTTATTAAAAGAAATCCTAAATACATCGATACAAAGTAACTGTATAATCAAGAGTTTGTTTTGTAATTAAGCACAAAGCTACACAATGGGCTATCTGTGCTCTGCCCACCACGGGTATCGAAACCCGGATTCTAGCGTTGTAAGTCCGCAGACATACTGCTGTGCAGTCATTTATATTGACGATGATATGAGCTTCTTTACACTTGAGATCCCCAGTAGCACAGTGATAGAAACTTTCTTTCATTTGAAGTTATATTCACTAGTCTTTGTTTATTTATTGTAAAGCACAAAACTACACAATGTGCTTTCTGTGCTCTGCCCAACATGTTGTATAGAAATCTGATTCTTAGCGTTATGAACTCCACTGACTTACGCTGATCCACCGGACGCCATTTTATAAGTCAAACACTTATTGGTACATGGTTTAACAATTACATTTTTGTGTGTGTTTTCTCGATAGTTAATGTAAACGAATGCTGACAAAAAGACATTCTGAATATTCTTTTTCACTTTATAAACTAATATTTTTTCTGCTATTTTTGATTGACATAAAACAAATGATTTTGGCTGGTTTCAAGTTACTTGTGAATTTCATTGTGTTTTTTTTTCCTGCCTCTTGCATATTTTAAGAACGAGCAGCTTCATAAACATTTGCTTATTTATTTTCAGATCAAGGAGCACTGAAGATTTTCAACAGTGTCAAATATGCTGCTCCTCCCTCACATCCCCAAATTATGACTTGCTTCCTTGCACAGGCCTGCGAATTTAAACTTTATAAAAGTTGTTTTGGTTTCAATAACGGATTTCATATGATGAGGCTACGCAGATTTCGAAAATAATATTCTTTTTTTTTATCACGTAAGTATTTTTTACAAATCGAGAAGAAAAACTTTTACTTAGATGAAATTAATTTTTTGTTCACCACAAATATAATAGGATATGTTTGGGTCATTTACACAACCCCTTGTTGCCATAGCGACGAATAAATAATATTGAAAAGAAAAAAAATGTCAAAGTG
>NW_013666052.1:230008-239463 GCF_000517525.1 Limulus polyphemus
TGATGTACTATACACGAAGTAATGCAATCAGAATTTGTTTACTTGAAATAACTTAACAATTCAAAACCTCATACAAAAAAAAAAAATAATAATATAATGTTGATGGACATATTTATAAACGTGACCACTCTTTGTAATATTACCCTAAAGTTTGAATTAGGTATTTACTTACATGTCTCAAGACGCAGCGTCTGTAACTCACTGTACTAATAACACGTGTATCTTATCCAAAAATGTATACTTGATTTATCACTTGAAATGTAGGCTTATTCCTAGATGTAAACCAGTATATTTAAATATATATGTACATTTATTTATTTTTTATAATTCTGTTGTCTTATATAGCTGTAACTTTATGCTGACTTAAATGCTGTTCTGGTGATACACAATTATTTCGGGGAACTTTGTTACATCTAGGGTTCTGTGCTATGTCAGGAAGTGAATGTACATCAGTTAAATGTCCTAATGATGCATAAAGTTAGGCCATAATTGTCATTACTGTGTATATGACTTTTATTCGTCAGTGAGGGGCTCCTTTGTCGGCTTAAGATCATACTGAAAATCCTTATTGTGCCACTCGAGAGGGGTAATTTGAATAGTACGATCGCCTGGTTTTGAAAATGCACTCATATGGCATACAAATAAGCGTCGTGTGTGGCGACAGATTAATACTGCCCATCTGCAAGACTCTCCGAGGGCGTTCAGATGGTTTCTATAATTCCTAGTCAGCTTTGATGGTAGGTATGTGTTGTCTTCGAGTTTTAGAGCGCTATCTAGCAGCATAATTGCATGTATCTTATTAACGAAAATAAGATAAACAACACAGATATAGGAGTCCGAGTGATGTTTACCATTTTCATACTAAAAATTATTTTTAACATTCTGTATAATACTAATACTTTTCCATGAAGTGTAAATAAAACTTGAGAGAAACTAGTTATTCCCTGCTTTTACTCATTTGAAATTTGACATTAATGATGAAAATAATAATTGTTGGCATGATAATAAACCAGGTTTGAGGGATGAAATTAATTTAAAATGGATTGTGTCGATAAAACTCTGTAGAAATTGAGTAGAGGAAAGTATTATGAAATTTATATGGACCTTTTTGTTCAAGTGGTATTGGTTTTGATATTTTAAACATGCTACCCCCAGTGGAATAATGGCATGTCTGCGGACTTACAACGCTAGAAACCAGACTTCGATAGCCGTGGTGGGCAGATCACAGATAGCTCATTGTGTTTAACTTCAAACAAACAATTTTTAACATGAATGGGGGTGTTGCATACGTAAGGTAAAGTTGCCAAACGATCAGGTCAGAGAACCCTATGATTCTGGCATGGCCTTTCCTAGTTTTTGACTACTGACTTGAAGAAGGACAGCTAGTCAGCAGCAGCTTTTTTGTTTGTTGTTAAGCACAAAGCTACACAATGGACTATCTGTGCTGTGCTCACCACGAGTAAAGAAACCCAGTTTTTAACGTTATAAGTCTGAGGAACTTACCACCACTGTGTCACTGAGGTGGGGAGGGGGGGAGACATCAACAGCAACTTCTACTACGAATGCTTTGTCCAGCCCTTGGAATCAAATAATAGGGTTGACTGCCACTTTTGTAACACGTCCATAGAGGCAAATTCGGATCGTATTCAGCAGTTTGAATCTTGGACTTTGAGATCCGTAATCCATAATATAATTCTTTTAGTTTTGCACTCTTTGAAGCTACTGGCGTGTTATAGAAATGACAGCCAAATCCTATTATTCGATTAGAAAAGCCAAAAGTTGGCGGTGGGTAGTGTTGACTAGCTCTCTTTCATCTAGTTTATTACTTGAACATTAAGGACGACTAGCGCAGATATCTCTCGACTAGCTTCGCAGAAAATTCAACAAATAACGACAGTAGCATCTGATATAAGTATTGCGTGATTTCGTTTAATTGTATTTACCCAAATCAATTATTTGTCATCTCCTATATTAAATAGTGTTACACTATCCAAAGTTGTTGATATCTCTAACAAACCGATAGACTACATATAGACTCGTAATTTTTCATGTGGGGCCAAACAAATCGAATAAAAAATTCTATATCATGGCATAATATCCTCTTCAACTTCCTTCTTGCTTTTGTTTGTTTGTTTTTCAAATTTGTTGCCAAAAACAACCCAAGGACTCGCCGTCTTTAAGTAGGGACTGATAGACTAGAGGGAAAGCAACTAGTTTAAAGCACCCACTGCCAAATTCCTGAACTATTCTGCTGTCACCAAACAATTGACTAGTTGCATTCCCTCTAGTCTTTCACTGCTAAATTAGGGGTGGCCGGCACAGATAGCCCTCGTGTAGCTTTGCGCGAAATTCAAACCAAACCAAACTTTATTTGTTCCTGAAGTGTGCTTAAATACGTAAAAGTAAAGAACGCTAGAACATTGTATATTTTATTATATATTCGTAAACTATTAACAAGAACGGATACATAATCAAATATTCTATGAATCGTATTTTAGGCCTTTTGAAGTGAAACAATATGGTGGATCATTATAATGTGTTTAAAGATTAAAAATAAAATTACCCCAAAACCCTGAGTCTTTTCGAAGAGTGGGTTTTCTTCATCATAAGTAAACTGTTGTTGTTTGTTATTAAGCACAAAACTACTCAAAGGGCTATCGGTGCTCTGACCACCACGGGTATCGAAACCCGGTTTCTAGCGACATGCCGCTGTGCCACTGGGTGGCTTAAAAGTAAAAGAAGTTGAATGTTGAAGTACTTGAGGAGAATTGAGAAAGTTGCGTGTCTACTGGTAACGCATTTTATTAGTAATAGTCTCACCAATGTTTGACGCCTTCTAGTGACTCAGGGGTAAGTTTGAAGACTTATAACGCTAAAAAAAAATGGATTTAGATACCCGTGAGGAGCACATTGCAGATAACCCATTTTGTAGTATTGTGCTTAACTACAAACAAACAATGTTCGACGCGCTTTAACCTTTTCTTTATCACAGTGTTCAAGTTCAATTTTATATGCCCTCGATCTTGATTTATTTAAATTCGAAGTGTCAGACACTCTGAGGAAAGGATCTATAATTAATCTCGATTTTTAAAGTGTTTTTCCCTATCGCAATTGAACGATAACGTAACGGTTTCTTTTACTCTGGTAACATTCTAATTACACTGGTAAAAATGTATGAATTGAGAACGAGTTAGTTCCACTAATTTAAATGGATTGTTCGTCTGATATTATAGATATATGTTAGCAAGTAAGCAACCAATTCCTGCAGTTTTCAGCTAATTTTTACAAACTTTGTTAGAAATGCTATTTAAATACAGCCTATGCAGGTTGCTGGAAGTTCTTAAGATCTTGTTCTCAAAAATTAGGCATTTATTTACATGCAAGGAAAAAATGTGCTTAATAATATTCTCCCGTTGCTATGTTTGTATTTGGTAGGAAAAATACGCGGCCTAGGTAACTAATGAATGAATATTTGCTGTAAAAAAATCTTATCAATGCTATAAGTATAGCTACCAGTTTGGCGGCCAATTTTGATTTCATTCCCTTGAGTCGCACACTCATTTCTTTTTTGGCCGCACCTTTGCATTTTTGTTTTCACATCTAAGGTGTTTTTCATTAGATATCATGACTTTTTGTCACTACACACCAACAAAGTACAGTAAGTAAGTGACACTCGATAATAACCCACATTACCTTTAAGATCGCAACCCTATTATTCGGAACGGACCTATACTTTACAGAACTAACCGGATTCCATAAAAATATATAGTGTTAGTATTTTCTCTCTAAAACAGTGTTAATAGCTTCCTACATACTAACGCCATGGAAACTAGATTAAGAGTTTCTTATCATCGCCCCCCCCCCATGCAATCGGTACAGCCGTATCAAGCATCAATATTTATGCTAATTGCTTAAGCTAATATCATGTGACGCTAAACGCTCTTTAATTGATATAATTTTATAAAATTTAGTAAATGTGTGCTGAAAAGTTGGCAATGAATAATCAATGATAACCTTCTACCAGTATGATTCCTTTAAAAACTTGAGCTAGGAACTGATAATCTAGTTTGCTTG
The DNA here is from genome assembly GCF_000517525.1 of Limulus polyphemus. Taxonomy (NCBI): domain Eukaryota; kingdom Metazoa; phylum Arthropoda; class Merostomata; order Xiphosura; family Limulidae; genus Limulus; species Limulus polyphemus. Next base: position 234,083 of record NW_013666052.1, read on the forward strand.
GCCTAATCAACCCTTATGTATCTGTACGTCCTTTCACCTTTTTGTTGAATAACTTTGCCCACGTGGCTTATATTTATACCAAACTAGACTCCTAATTGCAGCTTGTTAAGATCTGTCAGTATACCGAATTTGAAAAAAAATCTATAAACGTTAAGTATGTTTTCCAATCAAATAAAGTTTCCGTACTTTAGGTGCGAAGAGAAAAAGGGGGAGGGGAACTCAATCAAAGTTGGATATGTTACATCTCAGGTATTTCTTAATGGATTCTCTTGAAATTTAGCATTTGAAGTAAGATTCCAGTAGAGCAAGTCCACTGAAAATATGTGATAGTTTGGATTACCAAAGTGGAAAATCGCTAAACTATCACTCCTGATAATAACACACATTCGATATGGTTTATTGTAAAGTATTACTAATGAATAGTCGAAACTACATTCGATCGAGTTATTTTAATTAATAATAATAAACAAAAGTTTCAAATACGCTTGTTTGGATGCGGATACTTAAATTATAGTATATTTATTTTCTAAAAAACTATTTCTCCGGGAAGTACTGCACGGGAAAAGTGTTCAGTTTGTACTGATATAAACTGTGATGTTTTTATGTATTAAAAGTGACACATTTTATTGAAAAAATAACAGTTATTTAAAGAACTCAATGTTTTAGTCCTATATTTACAAATTACATCAATAAAGATATAATCAAACCCTTTATGTACAGTCCTAGTGAAAGTCGTGTTCTCGTTGTAAGGAGAGTACTTTTATTTAAAATTGTTTTCTGTGTATAAAGGAATTATTGTTGCACATACCGTAGTTATTTTTCTGTCAGGATATTGAATACCCAAAGTGTAAAATATTTTATTGATTTTTGTTTTTGATGCCATTCAATAGATGGCGCCACGTTGTAATTATTATTTCGGTCACATACATATATATATATATATATACACACGCTACGTCCATTATAGTAAGATTATAATTAGTGATGTTTATCTTCTTAGATATGAAGCTCATAGTCTCAAATCTACACATTATTGAACGTGGGTTCATTTCATTTTTCCTTTGTTTTCCATTAACCGACAAGTCAATGGCGATCTTGTATGTCATTTTGACCAATATTTTAAGTGTGGAGTCAGTAGGTCGTTAAGTATATTTCATCATCCTCGGCTTGTTAGCATTTCTCGTTCCAAGACCTAAGAACTTGTCCTTCGCTAAGATTTTGTCATTTTGGTTTGGTTTATAAGTTTTATATGTATCTTAGTACCAAAAAAAAAAAAGGCATGATTAATATACGACCATCGCTTTTTACCTCCGGTAAACAAATATATCATATTTTAATTAAGTCAGTCAGGGTTAATTTGAGAAATGGTTTTTCTTACGTACGTGAAAGTTTGTTATGGTTATCTTGAAGCAATGTAGGGGAATGGTACTTGGTGTCGTTCGAAGATTGCTGATGTAGGGTTAAGGTTTTCTGGATTACAGTTGTGTTTCAAGTACTTTTCATCAAGTATGTACAAAGCTGAATAATGAAATATTTTGATCAAATTGAGAAGTATCAATTATCCTATCAAGATAAAAAGTAATATTCTACTTCCTGGCATAGCCAGACCATATCAACATATCTCACTCAATCCACATAGTAATGTTTTGTTATCAGACAAAGAAGCTTGTTTGTTTCTTTCTTTGTTGAATTTCCCCCTAATTTAGAAGTGATAGACTAGAGAATAGGCAGCCAGTCAATACTACTCACCGCCAACGCCCGGGCTACTCTTTTACCAACACAAAGTGGTCGCATTATAACGTCTCCATGGCAGAGAGCACGAGAAATTTCAGTGACAAAGAAGTATTAAAATGTCTTCAATAATAGACTTCTATAAGTATCAAGAATATTGCGTTAGTTAATCAATTCTTTTCCTTATCTTTCCAATTTGTAGTAAATGCGTTGTATTGGTTTTAGCTGAAATTGAAACAAAGTAATTTTAGAAAAAACATAAACGCTCTTTCTCCCTTCACTTAAAACTTATCATATGTGAAAGTTCTGAAACAAATCGCCTCCCAGTGGCACAGCGGCATGTCTGCGGACTTACAACACTAAAAAATGGGTTTCGATACCCATGGTGGGCGAAGCACAGATAGCCCATTGTGTAGCTTTGTGCTTAACTTCAAACAAACAGAAATCAATCACGTTTTATTGTGTATTATTAACAGTTATTGAAGAGTGTTGTCACAATCATCCATTGGAAGACATTGGTATACATTTCTGTTGTACAAAATCAGCATAATTATTCATTGCGGACATAGTTGTGTGGCCCGGCATGGCCAGGTGGTTAGGGAGCTCGACTCGCAATCTGAGGGTTGCGGGTTCGAATTCCCAGCACATCAAACATGCTCGCCCATTTCAGCCGTGGAGGCGTTATAATCTGACAATCTATCCCACTATTCGTTGGTGAAATAGTAGCTCAAGAGTTGGCGATGGGTGGTGATGACTAGTTGCATTCCCTGTAGTCTTACACTGCTAAATTAGGGACGGGTAGCGCAGACAGTTCTCATGTAGCTTTGCGCGGAATTCAAAACAAACAAACAAACATTTTTGTGCGATTCTATGTGGAGGAATACGAGTATATTATTTTTGGGAGAACTAGTTTAACCTTATATTGAGAAATAATACAATAATTTATTGTTGATAGGCATTTGTATAATGTTATTTTGTGGAGTACCAGTATGCAGTATGCTAATTAAGGAATATAAGTATAGTCTACTGTTGAATAGCATTAATATAATGTTATTCTAGAGAGTACCAGTTATGTTGTGGTGTAAATAACATTTGTCTCGTTATGTTTATTTTAACTATAAAATGATTAAAATTACGACAAAACAATGAATAGCCTGTAATTTATGAACGAAAATGTTCTTAATATAAAGTGTTATAATTACGCGATAAAGACACATTTAAACATCGCGTGGCAGTGAAACTACCGATGTCACTCCGCTAAATCGTATTCATTTAAACACTTTTACAGAGTTCCTTATAATAAATATATTGTTGGTCCAGCAACGTTATTATATGCAGTTATAAAAAAAACTTACGATATTTACGTGGTCATTTTAATTATTACGCAGCATTCTACCAGATTATACTTTGGTGACATTTTAGGGAAACTATAAACACCTGCTCGTTGTACGTACAGTAATTACACCGCTCTTCTGGTTTCGGTTTTCTCACGTGTTTTGTGAGCAAAGTAATGTTTTAACATTTTTAAGTTAATGGCTCAAAGTATTCATAAGAGAAAGTGTTTTGTCTTTACAGTTTTTTTCTATGTACATAGTTCAGTTAGATCCACTGTTTGTTGAACCATGAATTTTATATATTTATTTTTCTTTTCGCGATAGTCGCTATACTACTTCCCTTAAAGACAAAAAATAATTCTGTGTAGATGTTACCGAGATGCAAAAGATTCCAAAGCGAGGGTTAGCCATGATAAATTATTTGTATTTTCAAAGCCAATAAAAAAGCATAAACTTTTTAACAACCCACAGAGTTTACGTTATTCTTGAAATATCTAAAATACGCGGTTGTTACTTGTTCTTGAAAAAAAAAAAATCCTTAGTATTTTGTCAGTAGATGGCGCCAAGTTAGATTTATCTTTTCGGACGATTGTTTGTTTCAGCGCAAAGCTATACAATGGGCTAACTACATGTGCTCTGCCAACCGTGGGGAATCCAACCCTAAATTTTAACACTGTAAGCCATTAAACGTAATGCTGACCCTCTGGAGAACTCTCTTAGTATGAAGTAGAGAGTTATATTTGCTTTATACAAATCTTACAAGAACACCAATCAGATGATTAAATGATTTTATTTTCAAACGTAAATATTTTCCTGTTGATCTTATCTTTCTTGTGTATACATTGTTCATAAATCAGCTGTGATTATTGTTAGCAAGTATTGACTACCCGTTATAAATGTATCAGTGACGGTATGCATACTTATGAAGTGTTTAATCATTTGAGAAAATTTAGCTGATTTTTTTTTTCCAATACACTGTTCGATTGATCAAAACGGTTTAACGTAAGATTTAAGGACATCTTATGCAAAGCTGAAGCTTTGAGTACGTACATTTATACTTTTGATATAATGATGAAAACAAAGTTGGCATGGTAGCATTTGAGTTTATTAGGGATAACCTTACAGTGTTATTTACAGGTATTTATTGGATCTAAAGATGTTTTCAATGAAAAGAATAATAATCCGTGCTACTGTATGCGATTATGTTATAAAAATAAAACTACATTTTTAGATACCATGTAGATAAAAGTTTAAAAGCTATATGTACGTACAAATCAGATTCACAAACTAAAGACGCTGGACTTTACGTTATATCTTATGTAATTAAATTAATTATGCTTTTGTAATACCAGGTTTTCATACCTGCAGCTAATATGCAAGTAGTGTACGCCTATTTATAACTTTATTTTGTTAGAAAAACTATTAACTTATTATTATTATGATTATTTCGGTTAATACTCTGAACAAGAACTCAACATTCTGTATACATTTTTTTTGCAATTTCACAAAAGTTATTAAGTGATTGACCTGTACATACACGTATCTAATCATCCTGGAAATCTATGTTTTTTATACTAATCATTAAAAGATTCAACAAAGCTTCGGTCAACGTGGTAAAACATTACTCATTGACAAAGATATGTCCAAAAATAGATACTATTTTTTTACTAGTGTATTGCTTCACAAGAGTGAAGGCATTGTTGAAACTCCTAATAATTTTGTGTGTGTGTGATCCCTCATTGGGTCAGCACCAAGTTTGCTGTTTTACAACGCTAAAATCCGAAGTCCGATTTCCCGGACAGAGTACAGATAGTAGATTTACGCTACAAACGACAACAAAAATTCAGTTTTTGTACGTCATTAGTAAAGCACGTATTTCTGTTTAATAATTCGAAGATAACTTTAAGAAATCGAAGAAGCAACACAGACAGTCGGAACAGACAGTGATATACAGACATTGAAAGTAACTAAAGTTTTCCTTCATGATACGAATCATGTCCAGAATTACTGGTGAGGGGTGGAGTTCCCACAGACCGGTATAACTCAGTGACAATGATGAATCGAATTATAGACTGGGCTTCATCTTGTCCGCTGAACAATTAAAGGTTAGTAACATCAATGCTACATATCCTTCAAATTCACGATAAATCACCGTGGTGAGTAAAAAACACCATACACATAATATATATTATAAAAAGCCTAGTCTTGTTTTTAGATTTGTCTTCATCCAGTAATCCCCCCCCCCACCCCCAATGGGAGAGCACAGATACGCCCTATTGCATAGTCTTTGTGCTCAACTTTAAACAAACAAAGAAA
>NW_013666052.1:239765-245827 GCF_000517525.1 Limulus polyphemus
GGGAGAGCACAGATAGCCCATTGCATAGCTTTGTGCTCAACTTTAAACAAACAAAGAAACAAACCTTATCCAGGGTTAATGATTAAGTGTGTAATTCCTCGAAACCGATATAACTCAATGACAAGTGGTGTATCGAAATCTTCCAGATAATTATTTAATGATTTTATTTCTGTAAGATCTTCCAGCTGAAACTATGATGGAATTATTCAGAAGCAGACTATAGCCAACTATCTCTGTAGGTGAAGTTCTCAGTAACAACTAATTCACAGCCACAGCCACTGTTGTTGACGATCAAGTACCAAAAGCGATAATCATTAACAAACCGATCAGTCTTTAGTGGAAATACCAATCTGTGGGTTCTATGGAAGTAAATTAGTTTTTGTAAATCATATTTTTCAAAAACATTTACGTGGTATTGTTTTAAGCAGTTCCAATTCATTACATAACTTTATCTTTCGGGTGTTTATTAGAATTGACAAGAATTAGTTTAATATCGTTTCCTCTGATTATTTATAAAATGACATTTGAATATTCCAATAAGAACAGGGATATGAAAATTAATATTTAATCATTTTAGAAATTTTATAGTATTTCATGATGAAAACCTTTTTTGTGTGTGCATGTGTTTATTTATACCAGTTATTGTGTGTGTGAACACACACACACATCTATATATATACTGAACGTGTTCCTGCATGGCAGAATCCTATACCCAGTTGTACACCCTCAGGGTCTACTTAGTATGGGTGCAGAATTTGAGGTTTTTAGGTTCTTTCCTCTTGGAGCTATGGTGGACACACACACACACACTCAGACCCACAGACACGCTCTTTTATTATTATAGATTCTGAACGTATTATTGCATGGCGGCATCATATGATGGTATGCTTTTGAAAAGTAGTGCTAGTGATATTAATTAGATAAAATTATTGTTTTTAAAAAAGTTTAAAGCAGTATTCTCTGAAACAAGCCAAGTTCAAGACCAACACTTTAAGGTTACTGGAAGATCATCAGTTTCAACTGTTACAGTAGCTGTTGAATATAATCTACAAACTATTTTATACTAGCATTAAAAAACTTTATTATCTTATTAATATAAACATCAGGAGGACTATTAATCTTATAGTGTTCAGCACTGCTGATAAAACTTTAATGTAAGAATCACCAAATCCTATATTTTCTGATTTATGACAATATTAATGGAAGTTTGTCTTATATATATATATATCAACTCTTCATTACTAGAACTTTGAATCTTATGGTCTATACCAATATGAACAGAATTATTTATCTTGTTTCTATAAGTATTGTTAAGGCCTTGAATGTTTGGGATTATCATTTTTGTGAAATTTCCCGCAAAGCTACACGAGGGCTATTTGCGCTATCTGTTCCTAATTTAGTAGTGAAAGACTAGAGGAAAAGGAGCTAGTCGTCACACCATCTACCACCAACTCTTGGGCTACTCTTTTACCAACGAATAGTGGGATTGACCGTCACTATATAACGTCCTCACGGCTGAAAGGGCTAGCATGTTTGGTGGGACGGAGATTCAAACCCGCGACCACCACGCCTTTTGGATTGTTTTAACACATCTAACCTGTTTCAAATTTTACAGATCCTTGTATCTTGTTCTATCTAACAATAAACCATTGTATGTTTTGTATTGTACCCGCCATATAACTTTGTGTTTATTGGATATGACACCATCAACAAAATCTTCAGATAGATTTTATTTACATAGACTCTTGTACATCTTGTCTTATGACATCCACTTTTTGCCTGTGATGCCACCGTAAACAAATTTTAATTGAATTTTATTTGCATGTAACATTGCATGTTTTGGATTGCATCTTTAGCAGAATCTTGTTCAGTTTTGCATGTAACATCGTTTGAACTTTGTGTATGTTGTATATATCATCACCAGCATAAGTTTTAATTAGTATTTATTATAGAATCCTTTCTTTTTTAACTACAACCACAACCTTGGTTATGTTGGACATATATAACTATTAATAAGTTTTAGTTAGTTTATATTATAGAACCCTTTTATTTAATTACACACACACAACCTTGGTTGTGTTGGACATATATAACTATTAATAAGTTTTAGTTAGTTTTTATAATAGAACCCTTTTTTTATTACACACACAACCTTGGTTATGTTGGACACGTATAACTATCAATAAGTGTTAGTTAGTTTTTATTATAGAACCCTTTTTTTATTACACCCAGAACTTTAGTTGTGTTGGACATATATAACTATCAATAAGATTTAGTTAGTTTTTATTATAGAACCCTTTTTATTACACCCAGAACTTTAGTTGTGTTGGACATATATAACTATCAATAAGTTTTAGTTAGTTTTTATAGAACCCTTTTTTTAATTACACCCACAACCTTGGTTATGTTGGACACGTATAACTATCAATAAGTGTTAGTTAGTTTTTATTATAGAACCCTTTTTTTATTACACCCAGAACTTTAGTTGTGTTGGACATATATAACTATCAATAAGTTTTAGTTAGTTTTTATTATAGGACCCCTTTTTTTTAAATTACACCCAGAATCTTGGCTGTGTTGGAAATTCATAACTGTTAATATAACTTTAAATCATTCCCTGTGTATGAATTACTGTTTTCTGGATATCTGATTATTAACTTAACTTATAACTGGATTTCACCTTCAGTTGCGTTTGCTGTTACCAACAGAATTTTCAGGTGGTTCGCATGTTATTCATAAAATTTTAGTTTTATTTTTGGTTAACACCCATAATAAAACCATCGTGTATGTGTTAGATAAATCACATAACCCTCAGCTGCGTTTTTCTTTACATTTTTACAAACTCTTGTAACTTTTAATTAACGCCACAAACTTTACCTTTTCAGGCTTTGTGTATTGACACCACCCACTAAATATTTCCCTATCTTTTATTTTTAATTGAGGCCAATATTTAAAAATATTTTTTGCAGAAGGCTCGGGTCATAAACCTAATAACAAGAAAAAAGTCAAAGGGCAGACGTAATAAGAGAAATGTGACGTTTACAATAATATGTTAAAATTATTACTTACAAGCTAATAAGAGACTTGTTCTTGCTTTACGATGCATGACGCCCCCTATTGAGGAGAGTTACATTACGCCCTTTTCCATTTGGTGGCATTGTATCTCCCATATTTGTTTAGTAACAACTTTAAATTACAATACATGTGCCTATTTTATTGGAGTGGCTTACACGTTTTTCAGGTGCAAAAATTAGCAGCCCTGACGGTTCGAAAGTGGAATACCGCTAGAAACTTTAGTTGACAACATACGTGCCCCCCCCCCCCAGTGGCACAGCGGTATGTCTGCGGACTTACAACTCTAGAATCCGGGTTTCGATACCCGTGGTGGGCAGAGCACAGATAGCCCATTGTGTAGCTATTACTTAAAAAAAAACGATGCTTTAGCAGAAAATGTGTTATCGTCTCTCATTTAGTATTCTAAAAGCATCTTTAAGTATTGTGATACAACTTCGAAACTTTTATATTACTTAGTTTGTGAAATAAATTACGATACACGAATTCAAAACGTTGTTATAGCCTGTTGTTTATTACTAATACATGTGTAAAATACATTTATGTGAAGATTATTGCTAACATGCAACATTTGTGTATGATGAATTTGTGACGCACAAAATTTATTTTAAAAACATGCACGCACGGTTGATTTATTAATTTTCCAGTTTTCATAATTTCAGTATTATGTGAATTAGTACCAGTTATTTTATTTTCCCTCCACTGTTTATAAATAAAGTATGTGAAATAATGTTTGGTGCCCTTTTCCTTGAAATATTGACGTATAAGTTCTGAGAATATGCTGTGACGTTGATATTGTGACGTTAAAATGTTTTAAGTAGTCGTCTTTCATCATGCTGGTCTGAAGATAGAGATCCTTGGAAAATAGAGGAACGTATATGGTTTTTTGGAACACATGAAATCTGTTTCGCCTCATAGCGTGTCGTTTGTTTAATGAATCAGACTGAGACTTGTGATAGCATCGCTTGAAGACGTTAGTCATATCATTCATTTACCATCCAAGTGGTACTTGCGGCAGTTTGCGATGCATATATTCATTCACACGCACTAATTTGATATCAAAATACTTACGTTCGTGGTGCATAAAACGTGGTAACTTTTTCGAATAGAAATCACCCATTATAAAGGTTCTGGGAATTACATTCATTCTGTACCAACATATATTCTACTTTGCTTTAAGAAGACTGATAAAAACTTTAGAAACAAAATATGGGAATTGTGCTCGAACTGGCCTTTTAAGGCAGTTCTGTAAAGAACTCAAGAAATTATCACATATAAAAAGTAATATTTATTTGGGAAAGCGAAACGAGAATATTTCTATAACTAATATTTTTAAAGTATGAAGTACATAACTTTGGCTTATTAATGTTAACTCATTCATACACACATACATGCTTTAAATATAAAAATTGTAAAAGTGACATAAAGCATATTTGGACACAATTCCATTAATTTCTTAAAATGTTATCTAGGAACTGTTAATAAATACAACTTTCTCACCAAATGGCAGTCACGCAGAAAAATCTTTATAAAACTATGAATCGTAGAGTCTAGATAATTTAATAATTCAATCAGTTTTCAAGTTTTTTACTTGTTTTTTTTTAATACTTATATTACTTGTTAAAATGGTTCAATAATATTTTCGGTGTGAAAACTTACTGTTGTTCTACGCTACTGTCTATACGTTATATATATATATACTTTTATTCAGTTTAAGTACATTATAATATCAAATAAAAATGTCTGGAAATTTTATGATTATTATTGTGTATTGGAAAAAATACTGGAGACACTAGAAAAGTGCTTTAGTTTAAGTAGCAGAATCCAAATTTTCTATGATATCTCGAATAATAGTTGGACCAAATAAACTGAATTCAAATCAGTCTGGTTGGGCCTATTGATTTAAATCTATAGTTTGTTTGAATTTCGCGCAAAGCTACACAAGGGCTATCTGCGCTAGCCGTCCCTAATTCAATAGTGTAAGACTAGAGGGAAGGCAGCTAGTCATCACCACCCATCGCCAACTCTTGGGCTACTCTTTTTACCAACGAATAGTGTGATTGACCGTCACATTATAACGCCCCCACGGCTGAAAGGGCGAACATGTTTGGTGGGACGGGGATTCGAACTCGCGACCCGCAGATTACGAGTCGTGCGCCCTAAACCACCTGGCCATGCTGGGCCTTTAAATCTATAAAGCACCATGTAAAGGAAAACAAATTTATTACGTTATTTCCAAGTAGTTGTACCGGTTTTAACTTTCACGACCTAACCTTAACATTTCAGGCAATTTGATATGTAAAAATGATAATCGTAAACCTTTCATATTTTGGAAAACGAATTCATCTGTATTCAAGCTTAATCAAGTAATTTTTCAAAATTTCAATATGAGCTTCCTTGTACGTGATTAACGTTCTACGAGTAGAGGGTAGTGCACTTAGTTTTGGGCTACACTAAATCTTGCTCTAAGACGGTCACTTAAGGCCAGGATTAGTGTAGGTGTGCCTGCTTCTGTATGTGGCCAACTCACCAGAATAGGTTCAATTACTTTTCACAGCGTTTCACGTAAGCAGAAATAGAGATGCTGGAAACCTGGTATTCCCTCTACTAAGAATGAGACTGGTTTGTTGATGTGGCATTCTGAAAAATCTTGGAAACTTTTGAAATTAAATACAGTTTCAAGCAAAGTTATTCCTAGATCAGAATCAATGCTTTGTTTGCTAAAATTAGAATCACCTACATCTCTCTTAAAGTCAGTAGACATTTTTACCTTGTGCTCTCAATTGCTATAGTGTAGAGAAGCCAACCAGAAATTAAATATTAGTGTCAGATTTAAAAAAAAATAATATATATGTATACGTGTTTTTTTGCCAGTTGTCGAAATAAATGGCTTTTATTTGTATTTTTTAATAGTATAAATATATACTATGTAGTTGTTGGGCTTAGGATTATTCTACAGTAGATGTCTGTGACTTGTTAGCGATAAATTC
>NW_013666052.1:245848-246376 GCF_000517525.1 Limulus polyphemus
TGATAGATATAAGTAGTTACTATTGTGTCGGGGGTTTGTGGTGAAGGAACATGTTGGTTTAAGAAAATAATATATATGTATACGGTTTTTTTGCCAGTTGTCGAATAAATGGCTTTTATTTGTATTTTTTAATAGTATAAATATATACTATGTAGTTGTTGGGCTTAGGATTATTCTACAGTAGATGTCTGTGACTTGTTAGCGATAAATTCAACGATGAATAAACAGCACACACTCTACTTGTTTTCAAATAATATATATATATATTCGGAACAAGTTAAACGTATTTGCAATAAAATGTTCACACTATAGAGATTATAAGCATATCGTAAACGTTATATCCTGTCAACGTCAAATTCTTACAAATAGCATGCAATAACTACCCAGAATTCTACATCGGAGAAACAGGAAGAAAACTGGAAACCAGATTGACAGAACACAATAAAAACCGTCCCATGTTTTTCTACCATTGCAACTCAAAAAACCCATAGTATATATATTAGAAACACAGTCATTTTAAATAAAGAA
>NW_013666052.1:247432-263511 GCF_000517525.1 Limulus polyphemus
GTGTGTGTGTGTGTGTGTGTGTGTGTCAGTGTAAATTACTTGTACCTGATGATGACAAAACCATATCGAAACGCTGTACATTTACTGTTATGTTAAACTTATATTAAAGTTTTTCTTCATTACCCATTCAAGCCGTCTCCGACCATTATTAGTCTCAAAGTGGGTTCCTCGTCATCGAAGTTATATCAGTATATGTATAGTTCTCCTCTTCTTGTCAAAAGTCCACTTAGGCCTGTTCAATTACTTTAGAATCTCAGTTGACAAGTCGAACTATTTTCTCTAATACTATCGCAATATTAGTCTGGTGTGATTAACTTACGATTGTGGTCTTCTTTCTTCTGAAGATCTTATGTTCCTTTTTTCAAAGTGCACTCAGGCTGATTCAATTACTTTAGAATTTCGCTTTAACGGAATATACTTATTTCCTTTTCCATTGTTAATTTCACTCTAATATATATACTAAACGTTAGGCCTTCACACCAACTATATTCTCTTTGCTTTTATCTGTCTAATACTGTCTGTCTGCTGATTCCTGCTCGTCTCACGCTATTTATATCTTTATTACATAGTTGTCTGGCCACTTTCTATATATTCTTGACATTAATTAGTTATTAACAAAACCTTCTACAATAGTCTGCTTTTAACTCTTATTATAACAAAACTTAAAAATAATCAAATATTCACTCACAAATATAAATTAATCACTAATACTTAAACCAAACAGTCTTTTATATCATGACACTTAGAAACAAAATGTTTAACTATAGTTTTGACGTGAAACTTGATAAATGTCGTTGCTTTATTTTAGCATTTATGTTTAAATTACATTTTTGGGACAAGTTTTACTTATTCACACTTTACACACACATTCTTTGTGCCTCCTGTAATTGTGGTTTTCATTAACTTACCTGCAGGTTTAGTTTCTAATTAGAATATCACCAACTATGTGTTTAAGTTACAATTTTGGACCTATGACCATCATTCTATTTCATATAATTTAAGTCGAATGTGCTCTGTTTTCCTCGTGTGCTTTCTGTATATTGTTGAGTCTGTAATTTCATAGAGACGGAAAGGTATTCTCCAATATCACAAATATTCAATGATAGAGAGTATGATACAACAACTGAGATGAAACCAAGATCATAATATGTGGCATTATTCTAGGAAAAGTTCTCTTCCAATCAAAACTTCGACTGTAGATACAAAGATTATGTCTGAATATCTGATTCGGTCTCAGGAGCAAAGAGTTAAGTTACAACCATGTACCTGTTCAACTGTTGATCTGGCTTAAACTTGCAAGAGAGGTTCACCATTAGATCTGGTGATCATGATGATTAGTATTCTCGACATTTTGAAAACAAATGGAATGGTCTGTGTAGAACTCCAAAGAGGTGACGAACCAAAACAATCAGATTCCACCACTGGTTGGAGTAATTGAAGACCAGAAGATGGTTCGAGATACTCCTAAAGGATGAAGTCTACAAAAAAAGTCCTACTATCAAAAGGATTGGCAAACATCTCACCAGGAGACTGGTGATTCTTGGCACAACCACAAAACTTCGAGACCAAGAAAGTGGCATGCTGTAAGTCTAAAGATGTGTGTGCGCAGCCACGATATTTATTTTACTAATTTTGGATATGTTCGTTATTTTTACATAGATGCAGGAGCTTCCAGGTACTAAGAATAATCAGTAGCTATGGTGTTACTGATATTGGTGGTGAAGGAGAATTTGGATGTTGAAATCTATGTTCACCTTCACTATCCAATAGCAGTGTTGTAAAACAGTGTATCCTACCATCATTCAGAGCCACTATTAAGGAGGAGTTAGACCATTTTCAAAATGTTGCAGGTAAATAAGTATTTAAAATGGTAGGGTTCAGCGAGAGGTAGTGCAGCGCTTGATAGTCTAGTATTCGATGACGTATAGCAACTGAATGAGAAATAATTCAACCACTTGGGCACAGTCATAGGTGAGATAAACTGCAGTTTGACCCCTCTAGAAAAACAATATATTTACAAGGCCAAGCTTAAATTTCAAAAGCATAGATCACACGAAAACTTGTCCATTTATGCAAATGATGTGAAATATCTGCAAATAAGGCATATTTTTGTGTGACATAGGCAGACTGCATAGTATTACATGGGTGTCAGGGACATCTTGTGCATGGTAAAAGTTATTTCTACATCTACACAATTTGAGATAGGCCAAGTTGTTAGAGAATAGTAAATCTACATCAGTGTTTGTAGTGGAGTAAACACATTTGGAACATGCTCCAGAGATAACAATATTGCATCAAGCTCAAAATGCCCAATTCCAAGATTCACTGCTCTAAGCACCTCTCTGTGTGTTGAAATGCAGCTATGCTGGTTACCAATAGGTAGCCAAGTTTTTAAGGTTCAATTACCAATGCAGCAGTCAGGTATTGACAGACAGTACTTTATATATAAATGACAGAGCTTTTATTTTAAACTTAGGTTACTAAGACATTCAAGAGAAACTGTCTATAACTTTCCATGCAACAGGAGAAACAACATATTTCTTTATAAGTCAACTGCTAGGCATCACCGAAAGGGTTAATAGCAAGTGTTGGCTGCTCTACTTTGGCTAATTTAAATTAGTGGACCCTGGGTTGGTTATGGTCATCAACTTGAGCAGACACATTAGTTTGCTTATGTCCAAAGGTGTGGTGACCAATTCAGATTATTCTGAATTGGATGTGAGTTTTAATGTTTGGTAGTTTTTGATGTCCATGCAACAGGGAAGGGAGAAGATTTCTTTTGAGCTAAATGCATAGCATCACCAGGTGGTAGCTGGGAAATAGTTAGAGGCACAGTGTGTGAAGCAGACATTATAAAGCTGGCTGTTTAGTTAGAGATACTTTAGATATTCTGTGCCTAAAAATATGCACAGATGGTGGAACATCTGGGGTTATAGATTGTACAGATAATCTCGACTTGGAAAAGTGACATAGACACTGGTGAAATAAGCCAACCTATTTTAGAATCAGATGAGCAGATGGAAAGAGAGAACATCAATCATTCATCATCACTAGATATGGATGATGAACATAGAATAAAATAACTACCATGTAAACTTCCTTGAAGGTACAGAAATGGTATTAACTCTAAAGTATAATGGATATTGAAGGACGGCTAATACAATCACCAAATAGGGTCTGTTTGTCTCCAGTAGTGATAGTGCAGAATGCCAGTGATTTATTGTTGGTTCTTTATGGTTCAATATACTAGATCTAGCAGCTAGCTATTGGAAAGTTGAATTAAATAATGAAGGAAGACCTACGACTTCTTTGAGCATTTGAGATGGCGTTAGTTATTTGTCCTGTGTAATGCATCTGCTCTTTCAAGAAGTTGGTAGAGATGATATTTTAATGCTTGGCTGCATGATTCAGTCTGCTGCTGAGAACTTAAGAATAGTGTTTGAGTAGGAAAAGGATGTATGCTTGAAGTTCATGTCAAACAAGTGCATGCTTTTGCATACGTATCTTTTCTTGGTCAGATTGTTGACAGTAATGACTTTCTATTATCCAAAAATATCGTAATGGTCAAAGTGTGGCTCTAGTCTGTCACTAAAAGAGAAGTATAAAGTTATTTTGCAGCCAACTTCTCTAAAATTGATGCACTTTTATTTGCTTTAACTAATACTAACACGTATTTTAGATAGACTAGAGACACTGAAACCAAACATTTTATTGTTTGTTTGTTTGTTTTGAATTTCGCGCAAAGCTACACGAGGGCTATCTGCGCTAGCCGTCGCTAATTTAGCAGTGTAAGACTAGAGGGAAGGCAGCTAGTCATCACCACCCACCGCCAACTCTTGGGCTACTCTTTTACCAACGAATAGTGGGATTTACCGTCACATTATAACGCCCCCACGGCTGAAAAGGTGAGCATGTTTGGTGTGACGGGGGTTTGAACCCGCGACCCTCAGATTACGAGTCGAGTGCCCTAACCACCTGGCCATGCCGGGCCCCAGACATTTTAGTTTAGGTCTGATGGTTTGGTCGAGCAAGTTATACAGACTGTTTTACAGCAGGTTATCAAGCATATTTTGCAAAGTTTGTGAAACACGTTATAATGAGTGGGACTAAGACCTGTCATATGGCGTATAGGGCAACAAAACAACAGTCAATTGGTTGCATGCCCAACGTATTCATATTTGTAAGTAATCTAAAGCTCTCAGTAAATATAACATATGATCTAACTCTTAGTACAGATGTGATACAGTATCTATATGAATATGGGAATGGCTAAGGTCTGCATTAGTTGATGTACACGACTTTGATTATCAAAAGATGAGAAAAGTTGTTATGACGAGACAGTAAAGAAATGAACTCAAATTAATTCTTGCTGAAATGAACCTTACGTCATCCTTAGACAACTCATTTCATTGAACTTTGAGCTGAAGTGGTCATGTGGTGTGTGAAAGCATGTTGAATATTTTGGTAAGTTAAACTATTATGTTCCTCAAGAACCTTTCATGTACTGGTTGGAATAGGAATTACAGGATAAAAAGATTAATGAGTCAAAAAATCATAATATCACTCTGATATATAATCTTTACCAAGTTGTTGATGAAGAAGAAACTGTTTATGACATATTAAAGTAAGAGTTGATGGTAGAATAGTTGAGTTGTTCAGAATATCTTTCATAGTGTCGAAACTGACCTCTTAATTGTCATGGGTAGGATTAAATTTAATTAGCCATTACAACCATAGGTTACAAATACATAGCAAGGAATGTTGTAAGACAAAAGGGTTTAGCACCTATTATGATCCTATGGGGTGTAATGGGTATGCATGTTAATTATGTAATGCAGATAATTCAAAATGTACTAAATCACTATCCCGAGAACATCTGAAACTATCGAATGTATTCACTAAACGTTGATAGTTAGTGTAACCGTTGGTGATTGCTAAAAGGTTTGTTTGTTTGTAGTTAAGCACAAAGCTACACAATTGACTATCTGTGCTCTGTCGAAGTATCGAAACCCGGTTTCTAGCGTTGTAAGTCCGCAGACATACCGCTGTGCCACTGGGGGGCAAGCTAAAAATCACTTTGCAGTCTTTGATTTCCAAGGAGTGAGGTTGGAACTATAGTAAACCTTGACAGAACTATCTGTAACTATACATGAGAAACTTCATGATACTTCCTGTGTTCATATATGTATAACAACTTTAGGTACAATTATACAAACGACCACAATTTGGGTTTGGTCATACTGTGACAGTCTTCTGAATGGATAGTAAAGAAGTTAAACATCATGAGAAATGACTTGGATTGTGATCAATCATGGTAAAATAGACATGGTTTGAATAAAATGTCTTTAAATTGAAATGTCCTAGATGAAGTTCTAGGTATATTGGGTCTACCACCAGATGGCTAAATATACACGTAGAAGAACATTCAAATTTGTTAAGTCACAAGATTTGTAGTATAAAAGGTCACGATATATGAGACTGTGACAGAGTAATAAATTCATCTACACGAAAAAACTAGTTCTCGTTTAGTTACAGTCATAATTTACAAATTAAAAATCGTTCTTTGATACGTAGACTTCTCTCATCATTAATTGTCTTGTTAAAAATCTAATCGTACATATTTTATTACGAGATGCTATAACTTTTTATTTTTTAAGTTGGTTATTTTCAATAAATAGTCATGTCTTGATAAATACTGTAACAATTAACTAAGACCATACTGAAAGAGAATCATGGCATGCTCTGTGTTTACTTGGTGTTGGTAAAGAATGTATCTGGCTTATCTTCAAATTAAAATAGATTAAGGAAAAGGAGCTCACTGTTTAATATACACCACACCAAGGTAGAAACATGGTGTAGCCATTATTTCTGTTGTTGGTGGTGAAGGAAAATGATTAATTACGTATTATTAAAATGTTCTCAGATTTTGAAACTTTGTCAGTATAAACTGAGATCAACATTATTACATTATTTCAGAATGAAAGAAAAAGACCATATCCGGTGTTTTACCGTATTTTTTAATGAGTTTGACGTGTAAAATATTTCTCTTGATATTTATTTCGTACAACTTTTGTTTGATCACACATTTTGTGTGTCTTGTAGTATTATAACTTTGAAATGATAGGTATAGTGTTTCTTAATGGGATTTAGTTTATATCTAACTAGTAACAGAGGGAAGTTGATAATGTAACAATAGTTCTGCAGTACATGGCCCCTCATAGTTAGTGGTGGTATTCAACGACTGTGCATTTACTGCTAAAGTTCCAATTACCGAAATTGGGATTTTGTACTAGGAGTTTTACGCATTCAATTTCCCATTAGATCTGGAGATGTTCCTTGACAATCAGACAATGGTGAAACTTTCCATATAAATGCTATCTTGTATGATTTTTCAATGCTAGACAGTGAGTTTGGTATTTGAGAACGATGCTACTCTTGTCAGATAGAGCTAGTGTATGAATAAGTACAAGTTTGACATGCTGGAAAAAAATGGCACCTGTTCATTTTACACTGTGTACAGAATCTTTTTAAGAAACATTCATTTGTGATCACTCAGGCCACCTTTAACTACGTGTTACTGACTGGATTTCAGAGGTTTGGTTGGCTTGCCATAGTCACTTCTAACTTTTGCTATAAAAGACATATTCTTGATAGGTGACCTTGAACATTTTTATCCTGATTTGCCACCTGGAAAGTGGGCTCCATTGGTGTGAAAACTGAGGATGATTTTCTTATTGATTTTGCCATCTCACCTGCAGTTCTAAGTGCTTAATTGAAACCTATAACCACAGTGGAGTCCACGCTTCTAAGTGAAGATGTTGTCACGTGAGTAAAGTAGATACTTGTACCACCAAAACGTAAGCAAGTTGCAATTACCACTATCATAGCTACCATCAACACAGATTCTGTCCATAAGAAATGTAAACAAAAGAAGCTTTTGTGCCCTGTTGAGCCACACAAAGGAGATGCCTTTATGCATTCTATTTTATGGAAAAATCACATAAGAAAATACATTGAATAAATCCCCAGCTCTCACATAAGGTTATACAGCTTTAAAAATGTATAGACCAAGCCGTGGTTGTGAGTGTTCGGCTTCTTTACTGTCAAGTTATCATTTCACCACATTTGTTGTATGCTTGTGATAAGTGTTTTGCTAGCATATGAATCCTCATATCATGAGTCGTGTTCCTCAAGGAATACCATGATGGATCAAAATCTACACGTACTTGTCGGCAGTCAAAGTGCCATCAGCTTTATGTAGATCACCTACTTCATAATAATATTGAGCAAACTAAATTCTTTGGTACTCAACATAGAGTGGTGGTGGATAGCTTGATAGCAGTCACACTGATGTAACAGTAGCTGAAGTTATGGAAATCGACTTCCAAGAAGGCAAATACTACTTCTTCAATAATTAGCCTTTTATGAATACAGAAAAAATATTTTTTTGTATTTGAAATTTTATGGTACCATCACAGATATGAACTACAATAAAACATTTGATCCTTCAAGGCTGTCCTTGCACATAAATTAAGGAATCTTAACCTATCCCTTTAGGATAGTCTTTCTATTACAGAATCATCTTAGTAGAAATCATATGAACTCTTTCTAATAAGTCAATGTCCTTTCTGTTCTGACATGGCCTGGTGGTTATGGATCGCAATATTCCCTTCGCGAGATCTAAGATCGTCGCCTAACATGCTCGACCTTTCAGCTGTAAGGGCGCTATAAGGTGAAGATCGATCCCACTTTCCGTTGGTTAGTAGGTTACTGTTGACTAGTTGCATTCCCTTTAGTCTATCACTTCGAAATTAGGGACAGCTACCGCTTTGAGCGAAATTTTCAAAACAAACAAATATATCTTTTCTTGGATAAGGAGACTAAAATAGTACCGGCCAACACTAATGCTGATGAGAACTCATTCCATAAGTCAACAACCCTATTAGAAAAATAAAACTGCCTTAGCTGGAGCCTAGCCTATCTTTTCCAAATCGTAAACTTGTATCAATTAGTTCTCTTCCAGTTTCCAAGCTCTCTCATCGCCATGCAAGTTTAGCTTAAACTATCTTTAATCAATGTCTTTAGAGCTTCTCCAAACATCACATTATCGAGCATGCTTAAGTCGAGCCCATCTCTAGCATAAAACTCTCCCTTACCCTGTAAACTATCCTACGGGCCCAAGAAGCCTATCTTTAATTTAAGCCTCGAATCCTACTAAGTAATTCACTCCCTTATCTAGCTAGAAGAAGCGCTCCATGAAGGCCTGTTTCTAGCCTTAAGCCTCTGAATGAGTTCTTTATACTCTTTAAGCAGCTATTCTGATTTATATTTTCCAACATCATTCACTCCTACATGCATTACAAAAATAGAAAACTTCCTGGTGCCAGCAACTAAACTGTCAACACACTATAAATAATGTCTTTTATTTAGCACCTGGTAAGGAAATTCTAGTTCTAGTTACGAACATGTTATTTCTCTCTCTTTTTTTAGAGTTTTTTTTTTGCGTCTTTACAAGTCTATGTTAAAGGGCGTTTTTTATGCAATTTGATAAAGATTTTTCACAATTAAGGAGAGTAACATGTTATTTTTCACTACATAATGCTTAATGTGCCAGTTGAGCAAGAATGTTCTGTTATAGTGTATTTGATAACTTCACTGGCTGTGTCATTGATTTGCATAAATGCACACTTATTGTTCATACAGCTTTTAATCAATATTGTTATTGGCAATTAGCAAAGATAATTTATTAGGTTACTTATATGATTCAGCGGTAGGAGACGTATTTGACTGTGTAATTTACCGAAATAAAAGTTATTAATGAAGAAAGTTAAGGCTTGGAACAAAAGCTAAGCTAGCATTTCAGAGGAGCTTCATATAGCCGGTTATATTGCAAAATGTTTCAAGTTTTGTTGTGTGAGATCTAAAATCTTATTACCTTACTGTAATCTCACGATACAGAGAGAGATGTCAGGCAGCGTGAAAGTCTCAATTATGGATTTCTATATTATCCATATTTTGCGCTCACGCTCACTGAAATATACGCGCAAACGCATATATATGTAGCTGGATACTAGCAAAGTAGAATTCAGAGTATATAATCATCTTAACCGCATTATAGATTTGACTAAATAAAATGAATTGGCCGCGAATTCAACTAATCATAACCCTTTGAAGAAGGTAATTTTTCGTAAGTCCTCATCATCCTAGGAAAAATCTTCATTAGTGTTAAACGAGAAGTATTTCGTACTGTTTAATATATGAAATGTGTAGTAAGAGCTAAATAAAATACACTTGGAAAATTGATTTAACTCTAATAATTTTAAGGTCAACAGTTATGTTTTTGATAATGGTTTGCAACTTTGTCAATTGTTCTGGATATTTTAGTCTTGTGAAACCGGATTAAATTGTAAGTCAGTACAGCCATTTACCAGTGATGAAACCGGATTAAACTGTAAGTCAGTACAATCATTTACCAATAGTGAAACTGGACTCAACTGCAAGTCATTATAGCCATTTACCAGTGCATTGATTGTATCGAACTTTATTTATGGTCTACTATGATACACACGTCCTCTTTCAACTGTTTTATTTTGTTTTCCCTTCTCTTTTGGAAGATTCAAGATCAATTCATCTCAAGTCAGAACAAACCTCTTCGACTTCGGACTCTTAAACTTACACATGCACCAACACCAGTTTCATTATTTTAAGAATGATAATTTAATTTCGGTTTATCAACTAACCGTTTTACTACTTAAAATATCAGTTTACGTATTTATTGTTGCACCAGCCTGAAATCTTTTTTACTTATCCTTCTTTTAGTTGTCTGGATTTCGTTTTGGTTATCGTCAGAGACATCCTCTTTATAATGTAACATGCCTTTAGATGAAATGTCACATTGTAAAAAGGTAAGCTTTTTGTCGTCAACTACAGTATTGTGTGCCTCGTGTTTTAAAGAAACCGTACATTTGTTGAAGATGGTACAAGCATGGATATCGGCCTACGTTAAGCTTCTGTTTACACCTACTTAAAATGCACATATTTATAAGCTTGTGTTGTAGACTTTGTTTGACAATGTTAACATCAAACTACTCGTGATTATATTGAAAGTTACTCGACATCCACTATTGACAACAAAGTAATGGTAATGATGGGGAACAACAGACAACCAAAGTGATGATAAATATATATGGTTTTTTTTATCTACTTTTCCGTAATATGATCTTCTCAGAGTTTGTCAATGAAAGAAACCATAAACTGTAATTTTTCTTTCTTCACTAGTAAAATTTGTACAAATGAAAAATTGTGAAACGATATCTTAGCTTTATGTGCAAAACTGTGTTTATGTTTTTATTAATCATAAACTGATTCCTACTTTTGGCATATTTTTTTACGTATTCTTCATAAAATAGAATTATCTGATACAGCCATTAGTATAATATGAAGTGGTTAATAGTAGGTGTGTAGATTCACTGCCACCAGCACCTTTTTTTTCTGAAAAAAAAAAGGTATTCAAATTTTTTACTAAGTTATTTATTTTTATGGTTATGCTATTTACTTTTTTCAATATAACACCGTATTTGTATTGAAAAATACAGTGCTATATTTAATATAGCAATAAATTAGTGTATGCTTTTCATGGGTTGGCCGTAAACTTGATGGTTGGTGTGCGGGGCACTTTTTTCAATATAACACCGTATTTGTATTGAAAAATACAGTGCTATATTTAATATAGCAATAAATTAGTGTATGCTTTTCATGGGTTGGCCGTAAACTTGATGGTTGGTGTGCGGGGCTACGGATCTGAATGTTACAAGTTTGAGTCTCGATATGACGCTGAATGTACAAAACTACGAAAGTCAATCCCGCTATTCGGTTAAGAGCAACCGTGTAGGAGGCTGCTACTGATAGATTGCCCTCCAGTTCTAATTTAGGGATGGCTATGCCTGAACTTAGGGTCTCTGACCTGGCGTATATTAGCTGATGGGTTTCGCAAGGTGCCCTTCAGACTGAAAATAAGAAACCCTGTTTTTGATGGCTTTTTAAAGACAGCGGTAAGTTTATGGATTTACAGCGATGGGCACAGCAGATAGCCCAATGTGGCTTTGCTCCGAAGGAATCAAATTAAATAAACCAAAAGAATATATGCTGATAATATGCGATTCTGACCATTTTGATTTGATTTGATTTTTTTTATAACACGACCATTGATGGAGTAATGATGATCAGCTTACGATTTATTTAGTTATGATAATTTTGATAGAAAAACAAAACAAAAAGGAATACCAACTACAGTAAGGCCACAAGAAAGCTTAACGATTTCGTTAACAAATTTGTTATTTATAATTAAAATATAAGTTTCTTTATTCAAACTAATGAACTATTTTGATACGTCTAACATGATTGAACTATTGTTTGATCCGTTTGCTTCATTTGATGTATTAAAGAATTAGATTGTTTGTTTAAGTTTTCTAAAAGTGAAACACATTTCCTTAAAATACTCTCCATCACTGTATACGTGTTTACATGCTTTCTAATACCAATTTGATCTTTATATCCGAGAATACCTTGTACATATATCACATAATGGAATCAACAAAACATTTATCCTACCAAACGTACGTTCATATAAGCCATCCATTGTTTTATCTTACTCGAAATTTAAATCGAGATGAAAATAGAATTTTTAACGCCATCGCCAAAGCAAGAGACTGCAGATATTCAGGACGAGAAGAGCACATTGTTAGAGAGGTGCGTGATTTGACAGTTTCTAATTGGAAAGTTGAAATATAAAAAAAAATAATAGTATATGTCAACTTATTTTCAGGCATCAGTATTGCAATGTTCTTCACTGAACTTGAATTGAGATGATAAAACTCAAGTCCGGTTCTATAGATAATGGAACAGTTAAATTGAGTAGTAGGAAATGGAAAGAAAAATGAGCCAGAGAAGTGATTTAAGTATTGTGACAGGTGTAGTTGAAATCTTGAAGAGACGTTTGTTGCATTTTTGAATCTTTATATATATATTTCAGATTGTATAAACCAAAATAAAAAAACAGTAAGAAACATTACTAAATATCGTTTGTATCAGCACTCACACCAAAGTATCACGTTAACTGAACCTGACTTTGAACATGCAGAGAGCTGAAACTGAAACTGTAAAAGTAAATGCTTTAAGTAGAAACATCTACAGTGAAGGGTTTGTTTGTTTTTGAATTTCGCGCAAAGCTACACGAGGGCTATCTGTGCTAGCTCCCTAATTTAGCAGTGTAAGACTTTTGGGCTACTATTTTATCTGTAACTTAGTAACTCTGGGCCTCTGTAACTTAGTAACTCTGCCTTAAATACTAATGGGACAGCTATATTTTTAGGATTTTTGTCATTAGTGAGGATATTTCACTTTCAAAACATATATAATATTTCATTGCCTATCATATACATATATAATATTTCATTGCCTATCATATACACATATATTAAATAGATGTTTCGTACCTTTGATGAGTCTATTAGCATTCAGAATAGAAACTTTAACAAACTTATATAGTTTAATCCAATGGAAATACCGAGTTTTCATTTTGTCTTAACTCTTGCAGGATTTGCAATGGATATTAATTGAAGATCTATGTTGCGGTATTGCAATTTTCGTAATCGTAAATAATTAACAAGAGTTGGAAAAATCATACGATATTAGTTAACAGCTACAATAAATATGTGTAAAAAAATACTTCATGGGATTACTAATAAATAATATGAGTAAATATGTGTGTATATTGATACACCCATAACGTGTTCTTTTAATTTGTAAATGTTCTTTAAAGAAAAAAGGCAGAAACACTATTTGGACTAAAATTACAAAATGGCAGGGTGTATATCTGCTTATACATTTATTATTTATTGTAAGCTCTAGGACTATCTGAAAAGACACGAGAAAATTTGGCAACATGTACTTTTCAATTAATATCGGGAAAATCATGCCAGCTGTAACCATAAAAATGCTTAGTTAGTTATATGTAATAACGTTATCTTATGCTTAAGTTAACTTAAGTACGGTAAATAAATTCATTTACTTGAAGAAAAAATCAAATGATGTACCTGATACAAATGACATGCCAAAACGAGAAAGAAAAACTGACAATAATTTATTTGAGAAGGTTTCAATTTTTTTGGCAACTTTGTCTAAAGATATATTGCAAAATTTGCAACGTCAGCGGTTATACGAAGTGTAAAATAAATTTATTATTGCTATGCAGTCAATTTCTATAGTTGAAACTCAAATAAATATTGAATTAAATTTCAAAGATTTCGTTTTTTTTTTCAGAATTAAGTATTTTATGGACTTTATACTTAACTCTAGAATAATAGTTGTAAGAAATTTATAGAAAGTTTAAAAATAAAAATAAACAACCTTTATTATAATTGCATTTTCGGCTTAGTTTTGTTGCAACGCTAATTTCCCTTAGGTTATTTGATTATGAAGGAAAAATGGAAAATTATTTACTTTTGGGCTTAAAATATAACCTCATTTACATGACACGCTTTTACACAGCACATACTTTTGTATATTTCTTTGTGTTTGAGAACTCTGTAAACACTGACATGATTACGTCTGTATAACGTTTAACTGCTTGTTTTCCAACGTTATCTGAACCTTATTTGTTTAATTCTAAACATCGGTAGCGAAAATTAGCCTCAGCCATTCTTTTCCTAGAATGATTCATTATTCAGCATCAACGAACACCTCTTCTAAAAAATCGATCGGCTTTCCCGGAATGTGAACATGAGGCTCAATTACCTCTAAAGTTGAAGGCTTGCTATGCAAATTACAAAGGCTGACTGAAGTTAGAACTCAGGGAGGAAGAAAGAGGACTTGTTTACTGTTCGGAGTTGAACTATTCTATTTGAGTTAACGTTTCTCAGTCTTGTGTATTCCAAGAACCATCTCTTCGGGGACTTTTGGTCTCAGTGGACCAGACTGGATCGAAGAAAAGAAAGACTAAACAGGTAAGACCAACTTAAGTTGTTGCCTAGGCGAATGGTAATAACATTTCGTGCAGGGAAATGTGACGTATGAGTTTGAAGAAATATTATTTTGATGGAGGCGAGCAAAATAAAAAAAAACAAACATGGAAGACTTCAAACGTTTGTTTTAGTGGAATGAGTTTAAAGAAGTGAAAAACGTTTTAGAAGTAAAATTAATTAGTCATCACTCTATTCTAAAACATGTCAAGTAAAAACTATATCTAAGCTATCATATACACACACATATATATATAACTTTTTCGGACAACTTGGCCGAAAGAAACAAATGAAATTGGGTTCAAATTACAACATGAGAAGGGTAAATCCTACCCAAGTAAGTGACATACCAACATAAGTATAGAAAACACAACGGCAGGGATACACCGTACGTTTAGCATGTTTTATCTTTATTTACAAGTATAAAATGCGAAATGAAAATATCAAAGCTAAATGAATGCATGTTAAGACTAAGATACGAACACTAAAGACTAAAACACCAAACATCTAAAACCATTGTTCGCCATCGTAATGAAATTGAAAATAAGGGAAGGGAATTAAAAGGGATAGATGATGTACCCACACCTCTTTGTGGGTCATATATTGGCAGATATCCCTTTTACCCGGAGTTTATTTGTCTGTCTTATGTGTTCGGCGCTATTCTTTGACCTATTCTTTTGAAATTTGTTATCGATCTATACTAGATAATTGTTATTAAACACACAGTTACACAATGGACTATCTGTTATGTGCGAACCACTGGTATCGAAACCCGGTTTTTAGCGTTATAAATTTCCAAACTTACCGTTCAGTCACTGGAGAAATTACTTCAAATTGTTAAAAAAATTATTTTAATTAAAATCAATTAACTACTAGACTTAATTACAATATTTCTGTTTTGACAAACAAGATTCGTAATGAAACACTACTGAATTTTTACCACAAATTAAGAAGGTTTAATAAGAGTTTCTTTTTTTATACAACTTTTAAAACTAGAAGTTTTAAGAAGACTTAAGATCATCAAGGGTGAATTTAAAAGAAATTAAAATAAAGTCCTTTCTGTGAACATTTTAAAATTCTTAATGAAAGTAATAAAGCTTGAGGACTAATTTAAGAAAAAATAATAGAATATTTGCACTAAGTTAAAACAAAATTGAGACTTTAAAATATTTTATAACAGTAACATATAGGATTGTTTGTTTGTTTGTTTTGAATTTCGCGCAAAGCTACAAGAAGAAGAAGTTGAATGCATTTTTAGTCAAAATCGTTTACGAAATCTTTTCTCATTTTATTCAAATTACACACAAAAAAAACAACAACAACAACAAAAACTGAAAGATTGATGAGAGAAATAAAAGTTAGCGAATATCTTTAGGTTTCCGAACTTTCTGGAAACTTTTCTCCTTAACACACTACATTCTCTAGGTTGTTATATCCTTACATCTTCTAAGTGCTTTAGTTGTTACCTCCTTAACACAGTACATCCACTAAGTGATTTAATTGTTATCTCCTTAACACACTACATTCTACTGGGTGCTTTAGTTGTTATCTCCTTAACAACACTACATTCTCTGGGTGCTTTAGTTGTTATCTCCTTAACACACTACATTCTCTAGGTTGTTATATCCTTACATCTTCTAAGTGCTTTAGTTGTTACCTCCTTAACACAGTACATCCACTAAGTGATTTAATTGTTATCTCCTTAACACACTACATTCTCTAGGTGCTTTAGTTGTTATCTCCTTAACACACTACATTCTCTAGGTTGTTATATCCTTACATCCTCTAAGTGCTTTAGTTGTTACCTCCTTAACACAGTACATCCACTAAGTGATTTAATTGTTATCTTTTTAACACAATACACTCTCAAAGTGCTTTAGTTGTTATCTCCTTAACACACTACATTCTCTAGGTTGTTATATCCTTACATCCTCTAAGTGCTTTAGTTGTTACCTCCTTAACACAGTACATCCACTAAGTGATTTAATTGTTATCTTTTTAACACAATACACTCTCAAAGTGCTTTAGTTGTTATCTCCTTAACACACTACATTCTCTAGG
>NW_013666052.1:263959-282086 GCF_000517525.1 Limulus polyphemus
ATCTACTTAACACAGTACATCTTCTAAGTGCTTTAGTTGTTATCTACTTAACACAGTACATCTTCTAAGTGCTTTAGTTGTTATCTACTTAACACAGTACATCTTCTAAGTGCTTTAGTTGTTGCTAATTGCATCCAACAATAAATAACAAAGGTTGTTGAAAATAGATTAAAAGTTGTTCTTTTCAGAGGATAAACTTACAGATTTTGAGCTAATAAACATCTAACAAAATTTTAAAGAAAAGTATTTTTCTATACTGTAGGTAAAAAACTCTTAACACGTAGCATGTAGCAAGAAAATATATGTTAAGATATTACCGGTGAGAACTTCTTAAATGTATATATTTTCTATAATTACAATGCATACAATGTTTCAAAATGCATAGCTTGTGGAAATATATATTTCGAAGAAACATCTATCTCCACTGAAACCACTTCCAAAATTATAAAAGTTGTCCTCTCTTATGTAGGCAATTTTTTCTCAGGTAAATCATACTCCTTTTGGAGTTTTAATAATAGGAATAATGTATTATTTTCTAGAAAATATTTTGTCTTTTGGTTTTTCGCTTCTTTGAATTTTAACTAAAATCTGTTAAGGTGTAAAGTTTTTAACATATGAAAATTGATGCCTTGAACCCGTTTTGGTAAACCAGACGTTCGGTTCTTGGGTTCTTTAAGGAGCGATACTTTTTAAAATGAATAAAATATGTTTTGGTCATCTTAATTTAGTTAATGTATCATGCTTGAAATGTCTTTTATTGTTTAATTGTTTTCTTAATAATGATGTACTCGAGGACTATCAACGTTAGCTGTCCCTAATTTTGAGGTAATAGACGAGATAGAAGGCAGCTAGTCAACACCACCCACCGCCAACTCATGGACTACTTTAATCGAGTAGTGGGATTTGACCGTCACACTTATAACGCACCCCGGCCCCAATAGGCAGAGCACGAATTCTTTTTTTTTAAAGGTAACAAACGCGAACCACGGAATTTCGAATCCACAGCTCTACACACTAACCATTGGGACGTGCTCAACCTTCAGATTTTTTGTCTTAATCAAACCTCAATTTTAATAATTCAGTTTTTTTTATTTATGGAGTTTACAGCTGGAAAGTAGCCAGTGAAGCCAGGAAATCGGTTTGGTAAAATACAAATAATAATAATAAAAAGAAGAAAAATACTATCCAAAACTCGTATATTAGTTGGCTATCAAACTGAAACTGTCAAGGTATAAATTTTATCTGTTTGTAAAGATAAATGTATAAAGAATGTGTTTTAGCTTACAACTTTTCAGCAAGTTGGTGGAATCTATTAAATACATAATTCAATATATTTATTCTCATCAACGTAGAATCATAATAACTGGGTTATTTCTAGTTTGTAACACACTCATGCTTTGCTATACAAATTGGTTGCACGAAAGAAGCTTAGAATTGATTGTTAGAGAAACGAAGCTCGTTATATCTATTGAGTGACCTAGAAATGAAATTATAAGACCTAAACGAAAACGTTACTTATGACGTATAAACATAATTGTAGTTAAGCTACATGTATTTCACATTCAAAGCAAACAACAATCGTATATTGTTTTATATTTATGACATGTGCAAACTTGTTTTCTTTCAATTGGCGTTTAACACAATTTTTTTCTATGTCATATAAAAAATTAGGCGTGTCCAGAAATCTTTAGTTCTGAGATAAACAATTGGGCTAACACAAGTACTAGCAGCCAAAAGTTCAGCTGTTAAACAATGTTATTTGTAAGGTTATTAGCACAGACCTAGCTAAAATATACCTTTATGTTTCTAGGTAGTTAGCAAACCTAATCTTATGCCTAAATAAGCTTGATATTATTTCAAATTCATTTAGTAAAGCAACTGTGGTTAATAAATAATTATCTGTTTTTAAATCAGTATAAGGTTCGTGTAAACTGTCGTGATCATTCACTGAACAAAATAATTAAAAAAAACAAGTATATACGACACAACTGATTTTTAAAAACGATGCTTTTCTCAGAAACAAAACAAAACAAAGCCGTGTGTATGTCTTTTGTTCACACTTAATAGACCTACTACTCCACTTCAAGCACTCATTTGATCAGAAGTTAAGAAACCTAATATTTCACACTCAATAGTCGCTTGTATACCTAATTAACAGATCGTTTTTTCATGTACTAATAATTTATCAATCCACCATAATTATGCTCTTACCATAATATATCCACTATAACAGTAAAATCCACTTTTTCTTCCTTACACGTTAATAAACCTAATATTTCACACTCAATAGTCGCTTGTATACCTAATTAACAGATCGTTTTTTCATGTACTAATAATTTACCAATCCACCATAATTATGCTCTTACCATACTATATCCACTATAACAGTAAAACCCACTTTTTCTTCCTTACACGTTAATAAACCTAATATGAATAATAATAATTATTGCTTAAGTTTTAATAAAAGTGCACAATGTTGTCACAAAATATTCACCCGTTTAGGCACCAAAAGATTATCCCTCTCCTTCAAGCTTTCGTTTATTAAAATTCTAATAAATTGCCATCACATCACAAAGGTTTCTATTTACATTTTGATCAACTTATCGTCTACTACAATTCCTCTCTTGCTGACGTCTCAACAAGTCTACAGTCTACCATAATTACTATTGTTGAGCTGACATTTAACTTGTTAAAACAGCTGTTCCACTGTAATCTTTTTTCTTGTTCACACATTAATAATCATACAATTCCGCAACAAAGCATCCACTTTCTAACGTGTTTAAAACTTCTTTCTTCTTAAGCTTTCTTCACTTATTAGCGAATTATTAAAGTTACTATTACACCACAATCACTTAATTGTTTCAATGTTAATAAACCAACCGTACCACGATAATCTATCACTCTCTTAGACGTAATTAAAACTGCTATACCACTATAATTAATCATTTGCTTAAATAAGGCTAACCGTAGGTTTCCATAAAATCGTTCATTTTTTTCTACAAGTTCAGATTAGTAGCTCACTCTATCAATAACTTAAGGTATAGACCATCTGAAATAAAAGCGTTAAAAAACTGCTCATGATTTCAACGATCGCCGCTCGTCATTTTTTTAGGGCTGCCAAAAGTGAACGTAAATTTCACAGTATATGTAGAAAAAATAATCATAAGATGGCCTGTCGTATGACAATAAGGACACGTTAAGGAGAGTGCGTCGATCTAAATAATGGTTCTTTAGCCAAGTGGTTAGCGAACAGGGCTGCAGATAAGAAGGTCGAAAGGTTCGAGTTCGTCATATGTCCGAATATGCTTCGAACTTTCAACTGGAAGCGTTATAAATGTAAAAGTCAATATTGCTATACGATTAAGAGTAATTTTATAAGCGGTGAGTGGAGTTGGCTAGTTTCGTTCTCTCTAGTTATCATTTACAAATTAGAAATTGTTATTTGCTTGAACCGCAGGGTCTCTGACCTTGCTGTTTAACCCGTATTTGGCAAGAGGTGCCATTGAGTTTGAAAAATATCATACAGCCTAAAAAGCTCGTTTGCTAAAATAAGAGGTAATGTTGTACCATTATCCCAGTTTATTTTTCGATTTCTTAAAACAGAATTTATAATTCCCTCTTCCTTTATTTTATGAGTTCACAACAAGGGGCCCCCCAGTGGCACAGCGGTATGTCTACGGACTTACAACGCTAGAAACTGGGTTTCGATACCCATGGTGGGTAGAGCACAGATAGCCCATTGTGTAACTTTGTGCTTAATTACAAAGAAACAAATGCAACAAAGGACCCGTTTCATCTACATAGCGAATGTTACAATTATCAGGCTTAATTTGATAAACAGCATCCGAGTTATCTACTTTTTAACATTTATCCGTAGAATGGATAAAATTTAACTGTGAAGAGCTACATGGTATAAATGTGACTCGTATACCTGCTGAGCTCAGTATATTTTAATTCACTTTTAGCCACTCTAAAAATACGGTAAGGTAATGATGTATTATAGGTGGCGTGTTTGTTAGGAACCTCAACATTTTATTATATATTTTTTTTAAATAAAAAAGCGTTAGAAAAGATACTGTAACCGATAAGCTTTAAAAATTAAGTAATATTTTTCTGTATTTTGATCGGGAATTAGTACACAAACAAGGTTTTAACGGTAGACTTGTTATGACAACTTGTGTGATGAAAATCAAAATATATACCTGAAATAAAAAATAGAATTTGATGAAGGTGCAATCAAAACACCAACGATCAATGATGAGCCATTACATTCTTGTTCAAGGTTGAATTGGGTTAACAAGTTTTGTGAAGGGAGAACTGTCAACCCCATCGCAGTTAACTACAAATAACATCAACAGACCTACTCCAGAACTTAACACCTTTGGCAAAAGAATTCAAAGCAGAAGTTTCAGTGTGTTGCATGAATACTTCTGCATCAAATCAGAAGCAGGAGAACCATGACAGCACCTTGAAGTTGTTGATACGTTGTTTTTCTCCAAAGGAGTTTTGTTTGTAATTAAGCACAAAGCTACATAATGGGCTATCTGTGCTTTGCCCATCACGGGTATCGAAACCCTGATTCTAGCGTTGTAAGTCCGCAGACATACCGCTGTGCCACTGACAAAACGGTTGCTTTCAAACAAAACTTTAGCAAGATCATCGTTTTGAAGAACGGGAACCTAAATTGATATCTAATTTAAACTTTGAACTCAGCTGCTTCCACAACTAGAGAAAGAAAAATAAACGTGAAAAGGCTAATGACCATTAATGCAGAATGTTTTAACATAAAAAACTGAGTAGAAAATTAAAGGTATTTAAATTTCTACAATATGTTTGACAAAACATAAATAGGGGAACAGACATTTGAACCAGGGGCGCAGAAGAAACTCTATTTCATAAGTTTTAGGCAGACCATAAAATAGTGGAATTTGACCACCATTGCTCTAAATAGACCAGCGTTTAACACTTTTGTTTTAGATTGAGAGTATATATATTTTTATAGGCCCAGAGGCTTATATCTTTCAAATTGTAGCTAGCTTATTCACACGTTAATAAATCAATAGGGACATAATAATAAAAGTACAATCTTATCATAAATAATTACCTAATTCTCAGCTATCCATGAACTTAAAACTCATACACTCATTATCTTGCTGCATGCTATTTAATGAGCGTGTAGCTACAGTTTAAGCAATTTTGCTCACATATTAATTAATTTATTTTTCAAGCACAGGTATTTAATAAACCTACGAAACCACCGTAATCACTCATTTACCTGTACATATTGATAATTCACATTACATGATAGTTAATTATTTACTCGTATGTTAATGAACATGTAAACCCTCCTTAACCGCTCCTTTGTTCACGTGTAGATGAACCTACTATACCTGATGATGACAAAACCTTGTCGAAACGTTGTACATTTGCTGTTATGTTAAACTTATATTAAAGTTTTTTCTCATTACCCATTCAAGCCGTCTCCAACCATTATTAGCCTACTATACCATTATAACTATCCATTAGTTCGCATTTAAAAAAAAACAAGAATAATCTTCTGTCCTATTTTAGTCACCCATACATGTTATTCCACGTAAGAGACCCACTTTTCCTCCTTAGTCATTCATGCCTTTAGATTCTAACTGTATAATATTAGGCGTGCATTTCTTTACGACTATACTTCTTGTAACACCTCGTTCATATGACAAGTCCCTTTCTTAATATATACAAATTGGATGTTTAAATAGAGTTCTCAGCTAATAGGAAGTAAAGAGATCCATGTCTCACCTTCACGAAATAGATGTATCATGTTATACTTACATGTTTGGTATTCGTGTTCTATCTAAATTCATCGTGTTTCACAAAGTAATATTTACTTGTTACTTCAATCACTCACTTAGTGTTCGTTCTTCTTTATAAATGTATTATGAACCAATTATCGTTATCTGTTACCATTGTGACACCCAAAATGATAAGTCGACCCCTCTACTTTTAGCTTCTAAAATATTTTAATCACTACCATTTAGGGTTAGTTCACTGTTACCTCTGTCTACATACCCAAAACTTTATTTAGCCATGCTGGACACGATTGGATTAACCTTCATACAGATTCGCTTCAATAAGTACACAAACTAGACAAATATATGTTAAAATTACCCACATCGAATTGACCTCGTTAACAACTTATAAAGATGCATTCCTCCTCCTCCTCTTTAAAACAATCTGCTACAGAGAAAGGGATTTGGATGATATTCGTACATGACAAATTAAGACAGTGTGTAAAAGGATGATTTTTACACACTGTCTTAATTTGTCATGTACGAATATCATCCTTTCTTACACACTGTCTTAATTTGTCATGTACGAATTTCTTTACAACTCGCTTTTCAATATACCACACTATGAGTTCACACACACAACTTAGTTATAAATATACCAATCCCCAAAAATAAGTTCAAGCTCGTACAGGCTCCTACATCCCATATTTTACACACATGGCTTCCTATACAATAACCTTTACTATACCCATACCCAAAAATAAGTTCAAGCTCGTGCAGGCTCCTACATCCCATATTCTACACACATGGCTTCTTATACAATAACCTTTAGATGTAATCTTCTTCAGTGCAACCTCTACACACATCTTCTCACACGCCAGCTCTCTTTCAAAAGTGCTTTCATTGGTAAAGCCTCTATGCAACCTTTTAAACACTACTAACTTCCACACAACTTCCTTCACAGAAGTCGCCATTCATAGCTTCCTAGACACTAACTACAACATAAGACCTTCCTTCTAGATACTAAATTACACAAACGACTACCTTCATAATTAGATTTTGCACACGACTTCTCTTACACTATTACGCACACATACACAAATTCCATCACGCTAGGCTCATAACATTCTCCCTCGCTCCCCAACCCCACGGTTTACTAAGGACTAAGTACAGCTACGTTTTCCTAGACATTAACATCTACACTGGCCTCCACACAAAACATTCTACAATATTTTCATCCTCTACCAACCTTATTTGCACTAGTCTTTAAGCATAAGCCTACAAATTGACCCTACACTCTTTAGTAGCTTACACACTTAACCACATTCACTAACCTCTAAACATGAAGTTCTTTCAATAACTTAAGCACACCACCTATTTTACAATAAAAAATAAACACCTTCTGAATATCCGATACTCTTAACAAATATAATTTAGCCTCCGCATTGCACTGAAAACGGAATATTTCATTCACTACTCTTTTCACACACACACACATAACTTTCTTTATTCTACTTGCTGATTCGACATTCACATTGGAAGACAGAGAGTCGTTGACCTTTAACTAGTCTCAGGCTAGTGCGATCTAGAAAGGGTAATGTTTTGTAGTATATGCTGCGAATATATATTATTCTAATTTTGTTCGAACAACAAGTTTAGTGGAGGCTCAGACATTTTGTTGAACAGACCAGTTCAGAGCTGTCTAGTCACAGTCACATATAACAATCATGTGATCATGTGTGCTAACTTTTTAATCAGTCAAGCACAAACTAATTACGTTTGGAAGAAACTGGACTAAACTACTAGAAAAGCAACTTGATACTAACTTGGACTTGCCTTTAGAGAGCTGGAACGTGGCATGTCTATAAAATGTGAAATATTGTTCAAACGAGACCCAAAACTCGATCGCTTTCGAATAGTTCACTATTCTTCTGAAGGAGAAAAAAGAAGAAGGATACAGAACTATTCGAAAGCGCTCTAGTTTTGGGTCTCGTTTGAAATCCATTTGTAAATATAGTTAACTTAGTGTTTTTTCGGATCCAGTGTATCTGTTCTGTCTTTCGCTATATTTTCATCACATGGCCACGGGCATTATTTCACTTTTATCTTAGCAGTCACTCACCTTTGATTATGCTTACTTATGCTCTCATTCATCAACATCGAATATCACAATACTATTATCCAAACTCTGTTTCCCACGCAACACCTTCGTTCACACAATAGTTTCCACATTCTTAACACTCACGGCCACCTAGAAATTAATTTCCTTGCATACACATTACCTC
Source organism: Limulus polyphemus (assembly GCF_000517525.1). NCBI lineage: Eukaryota > Metazoa > Arthropoda > Merostomata > Xiphosura > Limulidae > Limulus > Limulus polyphemus. Next base: position 272,022 of record NW_013666052.1, read on the forward strand.
CAAGCACAATTTATTTTACACTACACACTTAACATTCAACCTTCTTCACATCAGCTTTTCAAAGAGCCTTCTCCACCACAGTTTTCCCACATATAAGCTCCTTCACACTGTTCCACACAAGCAACCTTCTATGCAGTGTTGAAACGTTGCAGAGTTTACTCCAGTCTATCCTAACCAACTATCTTTGCAAAAAAGCATCTAGATACTACTTTTCTCAGATATCCTTCGCCGTACTTTTTCTCCTCTGCACTGCTATCCTCAATCAACTTTATATACAGCGATGTTTAAGCACAATTTATTTCCCAAATAGACTCTATAATCTTCTCCTTTACGTTGACATTTTTACTTAACTCGCATTCACTAAAAATATATGTTATTTTAGAGTCCATGTGCAAACTTCTTTGCTTTCACTCTTCACTCAACCATCACCATTAACACACGAATCTGCATATATAACTTTCTCTTTTCTAGCCTTTACTCATCGCACTAACCATTTCCTTCTCTCTAGATTCAAACACAGCTTCTCATACATTACGGTGACAGCTATCAGTCCTCGAAACTAGCCTTTACATTACCTCACACACACACACACACACCATCTCCTTCCATCTAGCTCCAAATAAAGCTTCTCCTACGTCATGGCAGCTATCAGTCGTCGAATCTAACCTTTGCATTACCTCTCACCTACTGTCTTCTTCTCTCTAGTTCCAAATAAAGCTTCTCATACATCATGGCAGCTATCAGTCCTCGAAACTAGCATTCACACACAATTTCCTTTACGGTTGTTTCTAGTGTTATAACCGTCTTCACACAATTGTTTTTCTGTTAATTACATAAACAATATCCTTCACACTACTCCCCACAGTAATCCTCCTTCACAATAGCATTCACACACACACACACAATTTTCTTTATAATGATTACTATATACAATCGCTGATCGCAGCACACAACCTTCAGTACTATGAAATTCTCGCGTATGCTTGATTACATCAATATTTTCAAACAACTATTGATACACTTGTCTGCTCCACAACGTTCTACTACAGATCCAATGCGCAGTCAAATATGCATGTGTTTTCAGCATTATTTCCTGTATATTAACCTCTACAGATAGCTGGCCATTATAATATATTTTACGATAGTCTCAATACACAAACTGACCTATTGCTGAAGTAGATTGATTTCTAGACTCTAACACCCGAATACATAGGTATTTAGAAAAAAATCAATAGCAGTCATGCTGAAACACTTTGAATTATATAACTATTTTATTATTTGCAGAGAATAAAAAAAAACGATTGAGAAAATATTCCTGATGCAAAATTCAGTATGAGACATCTCTATTTAAAGTGTGTAATTATCAAATTTAAAAACTAAAACAAAAGTATCCACGAAATATTTATTTACAAAATATAATTATTTCAAATCATTGTTATTTCTAGATTATAACAGATTCTTGAAAGTCGTGCGTGTTATATTGTCCTCAGATTATTAACTTCAGATATACTTGTGAACGATATTTTATAGAATATGAGTTCGAAACAAGAACGTAGTTTTGTTTTTTGTGACTTTAATTTCTCTGTTTTCGTTTTTCAAGCTCCATGCGTGCGGACCAAACATAGAATCAGTACGATATACGTTGAAATTCTGTTTCAAAAATAGTCTTATTCCTATGTAAGTGGTATTTGAAATGATAAGCTAGCAAAACATTTTGCTTCAGCTATTATTTCTCAATAAAAACAGTTAAACATTCAGAATAAAATTTTTAGTTGAATACACAATTTTAAGGCGACCCCTTAGCTCTACCAAAATGGCGATTTCCTCAACAGCCTGGTCTTACTCATCCAGGACAAAGCTCAGCAACTTTAAATTAAAAATCGATACTGGCAGCCCTAGACTAGTCTGTTTTTTGTAAAATATCCATGCATCTCTTACAATCTCTTGCTGCATCATCTCTCCTCCCCCGGCTTTAAAAATCAATAAAACTCTTTCATCTTGGTCAGCTCATGTGTTATTCAGGCTTCACCAATCAACCGTGGATTCACGCACGCGCAAAGGGCGCGGACGTTACCTAACGTGTCAAACAACTGAAATTTCGCATTACTCTTTATTGTTTATCTATACTGACTAACAATTCTTTACATTTAACAAACAAAAGAAGACCTAAAAAATGAGCAAGTAACTTGTATTGTTGTATTTAAAATTGTTGCTGATATGGGAATATTATACAGAAAACATATTTTCCATCACGTACCCGTTACAAAAGACATATTTTTTTCACTGAATATACATTGCTCTAATCAATGGTGATAATACTGAGCATACAGAGAGTGAGTACACGTTAAAATGTTTTTCATATCGAAACTGCAACAAAAACGTTGGTACAAAAGTATGTAGTGCTTTCTTTAGCTATAAAAATTTTTGAATATTGCAACAGTAATTATTATTCAGTATCATTTTGACAAACCTTTAAAATATATTATATATTCCACTACAGAGGTGGCAGGAGTAGCACTAAAACTGTGGTTTGAGTGCAGGGGACTTTGACCTTGTTATCAGTAGTAGTTTACTAAGTTGTGCTTATAGTGATGAGGTGGAAGACTTATTAGTACAGTCTTCATTAAAGTTATTGATTAAATATTTATAGCATTTTTACGAACCATAAATGTAAAGGATATGAAGCATCAAGGTTATGCCTATAAATGGGAACTGAATAGGCAATTGCACGATATTTAGTCACTAATTATCTCAAATATTATTGATTTGTTTTAGCACAGAGCTACATAATAGGCTATGTGCACTTTCTCCGCCTCGCTGAATCGAACCCTAGATGTTAGCATTGTAAGCCCGTGGACTTACCGCTGATCCACTGAAAATTACAGCAACAACCACTAAATGGCTATTGTTAGGGTATAAACAACGTGATATAAATTTAACTCTTACCTTCTGTTTTAGGCTTAATTTGCATTATATAATTGTCGAGACATATATATAGAGATTAAAACACAATGTGTTAAAAAAAATGTTTTACTCCACTATTATACTGTTGGTAAATTTCATCTGTCAGCTCAAGGTCAAAGTTTAACTTATGATAAAAACAAGTTTTGTCATATGACGTAACACGTATTAGAACATGACTTATTAAATTGATATGTGCAAAGTTATTCAATTGTAAGTTGTAATCTTTGTGTTGAGGCATTTTATTATGACTGTCTTGGCATTTATCGTGGCTTAATTAACATTATTAATATTGCCATACATAACTCATTAAATAACGTGACTCATATTTAGTTAGTTTAAAACATATACGAGTGAGTTGTGATTCAAAATTTGTGGAGAAACGTTCTCTAAAAGTTTTTAAGTCTTTTGACGAACTTTGCCCCCCAGACAGTTAGAAACGAGTTAGGAATTCATAATTTGCTGTTTTCGCTATACATATGACATTGAAATAATGTGTTCAGCACTGATGTAGGGCCTGCTTTCGTAGTGTAGCCTAGAAAATTCGTTATGACACTAGGCCCATAAAACATCAGTTATTTTTTTGAATTGTGGTACTGATGCATCAAACTACGAATTGAATAAGATCAAGTGATAGATAATAAATGTCAATGTATGATATTTGGGCATTAACGTATATTCGCATTTTCTTGCAATTTTTTATAGTAAACTGTGATCAAAATATGTTTTGTTATGTTTATTTGTTTCATTACTGTATACATACTAGTTACTAAATATTTGACACTATACAATTATCTGCTTGTTTTAGTTGATTAGCTGTTTTATCAATAGTTTTTATAGATATGATTTTTTTGCCCCAGCGTTAGGTCATTTCTGTTCTACTAGTTTTTATATTTGACCTAAGATTATATGGATTTTTCTTAATTTGATATATTTCTGGTATGATCTTTTTGAACAAATTTTAAAGTTTAGTTGAACCTTCATTTGTTAGGGCCTTGTTTAGTTAATGAAATAATTTTAACGATTATTTACTGATTCTGAATTAGTATTTTTTTTTTTCAAATAGGTCAGCCATTCAATTTTGTGTTACGATTCCTTGTCAAATTATTCAGTATTGTGGGAATATACGATTTTGGTTGTTTAATTTACTCTTTAATTTTCTTATTACAGATTGAATGGCCCCATAGCTTCAGCTCAACGATGGTTGAAGCCGATTCATAGAAACCTGTGTGATCTTAACACAAAACCTCTTAACTAAGCTGTCTACATCATTACATTTACACGTACGATGATTATTTTAGACATTCCCGGCTGTGTGACACACTTTATGTACTTTAATTGTTATATTTCACATTCTTAACACTTTCATATTATTTAATCATGACTCAAGAAATCCCATGCCTCAATAGATTAAAGCATATTTTTAGCTTATCACTCTTTATTTTGGTAGGAATTCTGGACTTGATAAGCCGTTGATAAAGAGTAAAAAAAAAGGATCCTCAATACGATGATGATGAAGATTCGAAAGAAACAGTGTAGTTAGGACGAAGCAAAGGGAAAAACTTGAACTGGCAATAATGAATGGAAAAGAAACATGACATGTTAATTGTTTTTTGTTTGTTTGTTTTCTGGGATGTGAGTGTAGATTATTTTTTGCCTAAGAGGCCAATGTTTTCTTCCATCAGTTAATCATGCTGTCCCTTTCCCAAAGTATCTACAAGCCACACACACTATTGGAAAATCTTGAACTAACTCACCTAAATTTGATCCATGAAGAACATATTTAGGACTATTTGACAAGTTAGACTATATTCTTCCGGGCATTATCAACTGACCCAGTCTATGAAACAACATTGAAAACTTTGAACCAAGCACTTATTGAAACACATTCTAGAACAATATCAGCATAATCACAGTATTTATTGAAACACATTCTAGAACAATATTAGCACTTATTGAAACACATTCTAGAACAATATCAGCACTTATTGAAACACATTCTAGAACAATATCAGCATAATCACAGTACTTATTGAAACACATTCTAGAACAATATCAGCATAATAACAGCACTTATTGAAACACATTCTAGAACAATATCAGCATAATAACAGCGCTTATTGAAACACATTCTAAAACAATATCAGCATAATAACAGCACTTATTCTCACCAAAGGTAGTGCTATATTGTTTTAGGATTGTGAACTAAAACCTCCTCCTTCCTCCATTTATCACTATATATCTCTTGATGCGATTGATAAGGCAGCGTATTTAATAATTATAACAAATGTAGTTGCATGCAAAATGACACGTATTCCAGAGAAGAACATCCACCACTGTTAATCTTTGGAGTGCGAATTATTTTTAGATTAGATGTGGATTTTCTCAGCAATTCCGAACTCTTATAAGCTCTATTGAAATACATATATGAATGAACTAACTTCAATGCACATTTTATGAAAATATGTGTAGTTTATAGCGTATACCTGAAGTATTTAAGATGTTGTAATACATTAGAGTCATTCAAAATCACGTATCTTCCTTTAAATTCATTTCAGGCGAACATCTGTATCCAAGGGGGGCTTATACGATAAGAAGACTCACAGTTATAGCAATGAAATGAATGAGTTATAAGGATAAATTGAACGTAAGACATCAACGATACTAGCAGAGCTGAAATTAACTTAGATACAAACATACACTGGCGAACCTTAAACATAGCCACTATATCTCTCTGTCTGTCTGTCACTGAGTGTGAATAAATAACTGTTTTACTTTCACGTTACTTCAGGTTTTTTAAAAACTGCTCATTTCATAAGACCGCTGGGCATCACAATTACTCCCAGTTACGTTGAAATCATTTTCATGAACTTGTTGTTCAGCGGTAAGTCCAATGGCTTATGACGCTAAAATCTCGTTTCGATACCCGTGGAGGGCAAAGCACAGGTAGCCCATTGTGTAGCTTTGCGCTTAACGACAAACAAAGAAACAAATGAACTTGGAGAATACTTCATTGACAAGTGTAATTATATATATATATACTGTTTATCGTTCATGGACACAGATATAAGGCTGGTGGGAACCAACTAAACTCGTATGCACCAGAAGCTTCCAGATATCAAGGGTGCAACTTTTGCTAAGTGGTTGATCAATGATACACATTATATTGCGTGTTTGAAAAATCTTCTTCAAGTTATCAACCAGCGCTTTTAAGTAAAATAAAATAAAACACATTCTACGGCAGAAAAAAAAAAACTAACAAACTCTTAACATGTGATATATTCAAAGTTTTATTTTTTTAGAATAGTCAGAAAACGAGAAGAGAACGAAAGAATTGAGCAGAATGTACTTGAACAAGCAGGCAAGATTACGTGACTAAAAGTACATTATATCTACAGTCTTTTGTGTTCGTTACGAAAGCTTTCTTCTTCGTCATGCACCCGTCTTTCTTCACTTGCTATCTACGTAGTTCTTTGTGTAAGAGAATGCCGAAAAACTTCGGAAAAAAAGATATGATAGGAACTACACAGAGAGATTACAAACAATACATTTTTCAGCTGGCGAGTACATGTGTGAACTTGTAAAAGTTTTGTTTTGCATCCAGTTCACACGTATATGTGAAATAGCTGTTAAACATTAACATATATGCACATAAACACACATATATTCTTTAAATATGTTTAGGTTTTTTTTTCCTTAGGCTACTTTCCCGTTATTAAAACTAGATGATTTACGTTAATACTTAGAATTTTGGTGTACAGTACAATTTTTTATTCTTTTTTTTTGTGCATGTTAACTTCAGAGTGTGGGCTTTGTACAGCATGGAACTGTAGAGTTGTTTTATTTAGAACATAATTTATATTTGACTTCTTATTTTGAAATAATCAACAATTAAATTGGTTTTGAATTGTCCTTGTGATATTTTAGTACCATCTGAATAGCATCGACGGTTTAAACACTTTTGCCCCACCCTGTAATTAAATGTATGTTCTTAAGAATCTTGACGTTTCCATGAAGAAACCCTCTAACCAAAACAGAAACAAATCATTGCTGAACTACTATTGGGTTTATTCTGTTATTCTCTGTAAGTGTAAAGTCATAAACACAAAATATTTACCAAGAAAAAAAATACACAGATGGAAGGAAAACAAGAGTTAGTAAATATAAAGGTACTAGCTACGTATATCAATTAATGTCTGTCGTAGCAATGGAGCGTTTTACGATATTCTAGTGTTACTAATGAGTCTTTCGAATATCCTCTTACTCCATAGGAGAATTGGAGCAAACTGACGAGGCTGAGAACAGTTCTAGAGACAGCTGGCCGCCTATCCGATGGTTATGGTCCTACTTGTCTTTACGTCTACATAGTAAGTATTGTTTGAAACTATAGTTTACACTTAAATGTAAACTATAGGTGAGGCTAGATTATGATAATCCTTTAGAAAATTTAACGTAGCAATCAATTAAATCTGAAGAAACAAAATCTGAGTTGAACATTCCCGACGTAATCTACCTCGCATTTTAATGTTAATGTCGTAATACAAAGTGCCGACTGTTTTCACGTATTAAGCTGCTATTTTTAGTTTATGATAATTCAGGAAGTTTAATAGTTTGTTTTTAAAATTGTTGGCATGGATTGATCTCTTTTGATATAAGAATAATTAAATATTTAGTTAAGCCTAATACTGTACAAAAAAAGAGGACAAGATGTGGGCTCCATGTTAAAATATTTTCAAGTTGGATGCTCATACATAGATGTATATATATATATTTAGAAACCTGAAATTGTTCTAAGCAAATATGATTGTATAAAAACAAATCTTACTGAAAGTTTTTTCTTCTAAAATTCAACCAAAACAAGGAATATCAACTTATATCTAGATAGGCAATTTATAATTCGCCCCCGTCACACCAAACATGCTCGCCCTTTCAGCCGTGGGGGCGTTATAATGTGACGGTCAATCCCACTATTCGTTGGTAAAAGAGTAGCCCAAGAAATGGCGGTGGGTGGTGATGACTAGCTGCCTTCCCTCTAAATTAGGGACGGCTAGCGCAGATAGCCCTCGTGTAGCTTTGCGCGAAATCTATAACAAATAAACCTTTTGTCTATCAATTCAATATTAAAGACGGCCCTCGTGTAGCTTTGCGCGAAATCCATAACAAACAGACAATTATAATTCTTAAATGATGCTTATACACTGATCCAAGTTACCATCCAAGTTACACACAGATTGTTCTGACATATGTTTTCATTTTGAGAGCTGCATATTTCAAGAAAGGTTTCCATTAATTTGTTCAACCCACCAGAAGGCTTCGATAACAGAAAACTGCAATCAGTACCACAAGCACTTTGCTTTTCATGACTTAATAAGTACCAATGAGCACAAATATACTAATTACAAAACTATTAATAAAGTTATTCAAATGGCATGAAAACGCTTCATTTTCTTTTCAAAGTCGCATATTAGCATATCTATTCTTTCTCTTTTACAAGACTTGTCTATAACTTTCGCTGTAAACGTCTTGAATAACTGATAAATTATCCTTACATGCTTCATGAATTCTATTTTATGTGCTTCGCTTTCTAGTTCTAAATAAATAAATTTTTCTTAACAGATAAATAAGTAAATAAGACTTGTATGATTACTTGAAACAATTCATGCTAATACGTTAAAACGAACCATTTTTAATTCATTACTATTTTAATATTGCCGTGAAAGTTATTTTAAGAAATTTTCCTTCTGAATCACTTAATTCAGCATTATTTTAAGCTACTTTAGAAGCACCCCCCCCCTCCTTCCCAGTGGCTCAGCGGTATATATGCGGAATTACAACGGTAGAAACCGGGCATCGCTACCCGTAGCGGGCAGAGCACCGATAGCCCATTGTGTAGCTTTGTGCTTAAATACAAACAAACAATACCTTAGAGGCCTATAGAAAGAGAAGATAAACATCCTGTTATAGTTTCTTCAATCCCCTCTTTCCTAATGATACATTCGTATTTACTTATTATTTGATGACATTAGTGATTTTGACTAATTCATTGGAGGATTTATCTGAACTTTCAGCTATATGAAAGCACTGGGCTATTCCCCCGTTGCCAAAGTAAAACGCGGTAAAAGTTTCAAATATAGAAGTATAGTTTGGGAAATAGAGTAGATTTTGAGAAGTATTTAAACGTTTACGTGTAAGTTGTTAAAAGTGCTAACTATTGAGTAACAACTTTAACGAAAGACAACGTTTTCGCCGAGAATGTAGTCAATTTTAACATGATATACACTTACACTCATATCATTACCATTAATAATCATAATTATTACATACTGATGTAAAAATAGTTCTCCTTTATCATCAGTAAGTTTTCCAGAATTAAAATGACTATTATGATGCAACCAGGAAGCCTAGAATTCATATAAGACATTTATAAATGAAGATATGCACCTACAAAAAAACGTATTCTCTCTCAAAATAAAAGTAAAGTACAAGTCTTTTTTTCGGAGGTTCCTGAGCATCATTTAATATGACATCATCCTTTTTATTTTTCGGATCTCCTGCCTTTGACCGCCCATGTAATTAAAGGGCGATCCACCTAAATCATTTTCAAGAGAATTTAACAAAATGATTATTAAAGTGGATTCAAACATTAAGCTATGAAATTTCACATTGATGTAGTACATAGACATTTATTTACTATTATGTAAAATAATGTGAAAACTTAAGTAGATACTGAGATAATTTTTAGACTACCTTTTGTGCTGGGTTTAAGGTTATTCATTAATTGTTTGCTATCGGGTAAAATTTCAAAATGTTGTTTTCTTTTCCATGCTAAATCAACCCGAATTTAGGCTTTATCTCTCAGGATATCTCCTATACGTGTGCATAAAGAACAACCTTAAAGTTTTTCACATAAAATGTTAACAAATGTAGCTACTTTAAATAAATAACAGTTAATACTTGATTACACAAAGACAACTCCTCTTAAAGTTATGTTCTAGAATTAAACCATGAAATAGCAATTTATATTTAGATAGATTAATTTTTTTTTTTTTGTTGATTGTTTGATTTGTAATCAAGTCACAAAGCCTACGCATTCTGCTGTACCGT
>NW_013666052.1:282991-288560 GCF_000517525.1 Limulus polyphemus
TTAGTTTTTTTTTGGTTTGATTGTAATCAAGCAACAAAGCTACGCATTGGGCTATCTGTGCTCTGCCCACCACGGGTATCGAAACCCGGATTCTACGTTGTAAGTCCGCAGACATACCGCTGTGCCACTGGGAGGGAGCGTAATACTTTAGTTTGTTTGTAATTAAGCACAAAGTTACACAACGGACTACCTGTGCTCTGCCCACCGCGGGTATCGATACCCGGATTCTAGCATTGTAAGTCCGCAGACATACCGCTGTGCCACTGGGGGGCATAATAATTCAGTTTGTGTGTATTTAATCACAAAGCTACACAATGGGCTATCTGCGCTCTGTCCACCACGGGTATCGAAACCCGGATTCTAGCGTTGTAAGTCCGCAGACATACCGCTATGCCACTGGGAGGCATAATTTATGATTCATATATAGTACCTACACAATGATACAATGAACTGATTTGTTTGTCATTAAATTTGTCTATTATGAAACACAAATACTTTTTCTTTTATTCATCAGTATGTCCCTATTTATCGAATCGTATTGTCGAGACGCTGACATTTAATTGTAAAAAGCATATTTTACTTGTTTTCTACTCTACAGGACCACTGAGAAGTCCATCGTCAAAGACAGTTGAGTCTTTTATTGTGTCAAAACCATAAAGTATTGGAGTAATTTGTAACATTACAAAATGTTAATAAAACATTACTGACACTGTGCTGTTCTTATAGCTTTGTAAGTGCTTTATAACTTCGTCAAAAGAAACAATGTTCTTATATTTGTTTTCTTACTACTGGCATTTTTTCAACGTTCAAATTCGTAAATAAACACATTTTAATTTGGCGAGTGTGGTCCCTTGTTTAGTAATGTAAAATACAGAATACCGCGCATGTTAGCTAAGTTAACATTAATTTTACCCATACTTTTCATTTTCTACTATTAACACATAGCAATTTTTATTTTGTTTATTACATTGTAGTCATGACATCATAAGCACTTGAGTGATTGAATGATCTGAAAGTTCTCTAGAAAAACTGTAGGAGAAACAATACAGGATAGAATAAAATCAAACAGTAACTTATGTAAACCAATGGCTTATATATAGAAACAATACAGGGTAGAATAAAATCAAACAGTAACTTATGTAAACCAGTGGCTTATATATAGAAACAATACAGGGTAGAATAAAATCAAACAGTAACTTATGTAAACCAATGGCTAATATGAAAAAACAATACAGGGTAGAATAAAATCAAACAGTAACTTATGTAAACCAATGGCTTATATAACTAAAAAGCAAGGACTAATATAAATATTGTGCCCCCTTTCCTCTTTTTCTACATACAATTGAAAGCAATTTACTAAAATCTGACGCCCTTTTGTAGATAAGAAACAACCGAGCCGCTCCAAGAAATATATATATATATTTTTTAAAATCTGAAACACTCGTTTAACATGGAGAAAACATTGTTTCAAATTTTCAGTGAGTGACTACACAGGCGATTGTAAGTTTTGGGAAAATAAGGAAAGCACATTAATTTTTTTTTTTACCAATCGTAAATCCGCACAGTCATATGTTGAGTTTCATGTTTCTTGCTACTCTCTTTCATAACAGTGAACCAACTTTTAAAGCGGTATTTTCATTTTGTAAAAACAACAAAACAGAACAAGCAGTTTTTTTTATTATTCTTCACCAGAATGTTTTGAGTTTAATAATGAGTGCGGAACAAAAGGCAATGAAGGTTTTGTTATCAAAAAGAGCGAAAAAAAAAAAGAAGCAAATGAACTTCATTTACTGAACAAAACCGAAAACATAGAAACCAAAGGATTTTTCAAAATGTCTAAGCACGCCCTTCTATGAAACCCGCCTAAGATCAGAATGATGTGAGGCTGCCTCGTGGCATACGCCATGTGTCACGCGCACTGAAGGAAGAAGGGGAGGAGCATGATGGTTTATTTTTGTTGTTTAGAAAAAGCATGTTCGGCGTTGTTGTTAAGACATCACTTTCTAATTACGGGTATATTTTAACGCTCGTTAATTGGTACCGAGTGGTATGAGGTAAGCTTAATAAAGTGGATAGCCTACTTATTAAAAAGGTTCGGTCCCAACTTTCATCATACGTGAAAAGAATAAATCATGAAATATAAATAAACAACAACAAAAAAAAATCACATACAGGTAGGTCTAGCCGGAACCTTTCATGGGAGAATGATCTTGTGGGTACTGATACAGAAAATATTAGCAGTATTTTGAACAGGTTTTGAGACAAACTTAAGATAATTACATAATTACGAAGCTTAGTAACTCCTGACACGAATGAAAAATTTTCAAACTAACATGTCACCCTATCTTCACTGCGCTTATTATAAAAAGAAAAAAAAGTTTCTATTTTCCAACAGTCTTGATATATTACCACGAAGTTGATTTGTCGAGAAAGCCACAAAAGTAATTTTGTATAATTCTGAATTCGTTTTATGATCAGTTAGATTGAAAACAGGACATTCTTTTGTGTTATTGGAAATAACTGAAAACGCTAAACCATTCAATGTCTTTTAACATATCAGCTGCTGACAGTAATAAAAAGCCAACCAAATTTAGAAAATCAATGCATACATATAAAATATGTACATATATATATTTGTTTAAAACAAATATTTTCCTTTTCGTAAGCTAAATTATTGATTGGAGTAAAACCTCTAGCTTTGTATCACATAAATAGTATCTAATCAACTTTCAGCTAATTGTGCTAAAAAACAAAAACAAAACCTAAACGTCTTCTTTACTCTTTTTATCTTTCATATACCTATCTCTACTCGAATTTTACTGAAGTAGAAACAGAGGAAGTGATACCTGGATTATGTGTTATCGGAGAGTGTGTGTTTGTGACCTGAGTTACGTTTTTAACTAGAGTGAGTTTGTATGTGAAAGAGAGGGAGAGACTTATTTAATCTTATACTTTGAGGCTATGTATTGCCACAGTTTGGAGGTCATTAAGTATATGACTTCGCATTTGTAAAGAACGTTTTCTTTATAAAAAAAACCCGTCGGACTTAAAGAAGCTCCAACTTTCAGTTTATCATGTTTTCCCCATATTTCAATGCGGATGTCAAACTTGCTGAACAGGTTTTTTTGTAATGGAATAACTAATGTTTAGATTGATTTGAAATATGTTATTTCTTTCCCAGAAAACCTTCTAAAGCCAAGCGCGCATGCTATATAAAGTTGGCGAAAGACATAGGTTGCAATTTGAAACAACATTCACGTTTCGGTTCATGGAAACATTTAACAGAGGTTTAAATATGTTGTTGAAAACTTCACTGCAATACTTTGCACTGCAAGCTGATTTAATGGTAATCACACTCACTATTACTTAATGTTGGAAAACAATTTTCTGTATTTGCTCCATTATTCTAATTTTCTTTACTTGATGCAAAATATGGGCATTTTCGAAGTAGTATGTAATTCCGCCTTTTCTTCAAAGTACGACTGAAAGCACATTGACCGAATCCCACTAGTTTACGTGTAAAAATATCTAGGTAAACCCAACGGTTTTAATCGATCATCTATTTTTACAAGAAGGCTCACGAAGTACTTCAATCATGACTATATTCCATCATTCTTTACAGTCACTATCAGAGATTAAGCCTTTCAACCATTTAGATGATATTTTGAATTGACAATAAACAGAACTTTATATAATTAACAATACACTCAATGTGTCAATTTTTAGTAACGTGTACGTATAAGAGATAAGAAGACATTTCAATAGCACGTTGGTATTAAATGTATGAGCCGGGTGAAGTATGCTAATTAATCTGATCAAATAGCGCTAAGAGTTCAGCGTACATATACGTCCATATAAGTTTAAATTGTGAAGGCTTAGTAGTCCAATATATTAGTGAACATCCATTCGGTTCATGCAGAAACAGGAACCAAACATATGCGCCATTATCAGTTTATTCATGCAGGATGAGGAGTTAAAATCGTATGGTAATACCAGATCAAGTCGTATAAACCTGGTAGTCTGTTATATATGTAAATGCCAGTCTAATTCAGCAAGGAGATATACGAGCTCAATACAAAATTACTATCAGTCTGATTCATGCAAGACACAAAGTGGACTATAGTTATAACATCGTTATGCTTGGAGACACATGTCATGCAAGACACAAAGTGGACTATAGTTATAATATCGTTATGCTTGGAGACACAAGTCATGCAAGACACAAAGTGAACTATAGTTACAACATCGTTATGCTTGGAGACACATGTCATGCAAGACACAAAGTTGACTATAGTTATAATATCGTTATGCTTGGAGATACAAGTCATGCAAGACACAAAGTGAACTATAGTTATAACATCGTTATGCTTGGAGACACATGTCATGCAAGACACAAAGTGGACTATAGTTATAATATCGTTATGCTTGGAGACACAAGTCATGCAAGACACAAAGTGAACTATAGTTATAACATCGTTATGCTTAGAGACACAAGTCATGGAAGACATAAAGTGGACTATAGTTATAACATCGTTATGCTTGGAGACACAAACCATGCAAGACACAAAGTGGACTTTAGTTATAATATCGTTATGCCTAGAGACACAAGTTCTGTATTTCAACACCCGACATTAGAATATTTCACGATTGAGGAACAGCTAAGATATCAGAATTCACAAATTTTTTATTTGCTTCACGCAGAGACACTATAGTTAAATGTATTGGCAATAGTTTAATAGACGCATATTACAAGCATATTAACTGGATAACTATAAGACTAGTCAAAGACCACACAGACTAAAAACTGAGTTAGAAACAAAAAAACTCTGGTTCCTCTATTAGTTCACGATATTTCGTCTTCTGGTTCTATCAGTTCTTTGGTAACACATCGGCCAGATAATGAGGCTATTCGCGTGTGTAATAACAGAATCAGCTTAGGATGTCTCTAAGGTTTTGTAGTTTGGAGTTTTAGTTGTTTGTAACTCTGGTATGGACCGACCAAGTCCAGAGTGAACAGTTTTCTTTGCTGCTAGTGAAAGTCACACATATATCCATTGTATACTTATAATAGTTTGATTTTTAGGCTGTCTCTTTCTATAAATGTTTTTGCAAGTATATTTTGAAGATAATGCATGTATTCATGGTACTTACGATGTGTGTGGGTATAAGGTGCACATAGCAGATGGTCTTAACGCCCTTCTTATAATAGTTTGATTTTTAGGCTGTATCTTTCTATAAATGTTTTTGCAAGTATATTTTGAAGATAATGCATGTATTCATGGCACTTACGGTGTGTGTGGGTATAAGGTGCACATAGCAGATGGTCTTAACGCCCTTCTTATAATAGTTTGATTTTTAGGCCATATCTTTCTATAAATGTTTTTGCAAGTATATTTTGAAGATAATGCATGTATTCATGGCACTTACGGTGTGTGTGGGTATAAGGTGCACATAGCAGATGGTTTTAACGTCCTTCTTATAATAGTTTGCTATTTTAACTAAATCTTATTTTTAGATGGCGTTCTTCTCCTAACTAACTCTTCTGATTGTAGAAGGTGATAAGAAGTTT
>NW_013666052.1:289217-290642 GCF_000517525.1 Limulus polyphemus
ACATTCGTTTTACAGTCTTTTACCAATCTGGCTTCGGAGTCTGTTTGAAAACAAAGCGTGGAAATACAATGACTGCAAAATAAGGTCAAATCTTTGATGACAAAAAGCCCACGTGACATTTCCATATAGTGGTTTGATTTGATTTCTCTTGCTTTTCCTTTTTGGCTTCAAAAACAATTCACCTGAAAGGAGACTTAATTTCTTTGCAGTATATATTTTCTTATTTGCAGGTGGTGTCTGTTGTATATATATATAAAAGTTTCGCGACAAAAGGCTTAATATGTCATCGGGTTTCAGAGATGTACCTCAACTGCTTCTAGGAATACAGCTAGAACAGTCGCTTCTCGTCAGTCACAGCGGTGTCAAATGTTCAGGTAGCTGCTTTTCAAACTGACTTTTATGAGTTACAATCAGTTCTTTTTTTTCGGAACTCATTTCAGCTTATCTTTCTCATTGTCATTGGGTCAAGATTGCAAGATAAGACAGGTATTGGGTTTCTAATATTCGTTATTTTCTACAGGGTTTTATAAACAAATTCCGCCTGTAAAAAGACCCGACAGATGCCGTTCTTGTCATTGCCATGCTGCCTTCAATGAGCCAAAATTCTCGGCTCTGCTTAAACAGTTAACTTTTGTAACTCATGCTGATAGCTGCCAGCATTATGATCTGTTATTCGTCATATAATCTTTGTCCTTACATTAAAGCCAGACTTTTCTATTTGATTCTAATTATTGGTTTATTTAGCCAGACCAAATACACTTGAACATCTACTAAGGTCACACAGACTCCTGTATTCATAACAACTGGATTATCTTTTTTACTAACCATAATAAGAGCGTATTAGTATTTCTGTGCAACTATACTCAATATTGACGACAGTCTTCAAGTCTTGATCTCTCTGTTGTCCTACAAATCCAACAGAAACAATTAACCTACATACTTAGGTTGACTTAAGGTTGTGCTTAGGCTGATATTGTTTAATTGTAATAATGTTGCCAAATGCGGCAGCGTTTTGACCGAAATTCTCAGCAACTCATTTACCAACCTTTCAACACATTTGTCTATTATTATGTCTTTCCAGTTCATTGCCAAGATATTTAGAGAGGATTTTAAGTTGAATGTTCTCGAAGCACTTATATAAGTAGCAAAATTTTGTAGCTTTTTTTCTTGCATCAGGCTTCGTATTCCGCCTTCGATATACTGGATCAAATTATTTTCTCTGATAAGTCACTATTTTATCGAAGTGATAGTGCTGATGCGGGGTATTTATGCTGACTTGTACAAGCTCATGTTTAGGCCTGAGCAGCATGTTGCTCATTCCAATTATTTATACGCTGGAGTTTATGTAGAAACCATTCTAAATCTCTGCCTCCCGGTGGCACAGCGGTATGTCTGTGGACTTAAAACGCTACAATCCGGGTTTCG
>NW_013666052.1:291613-297578 GCF_000517525.1 Limulus polyphemus
CTTAGTCCTAAAAAATTCCCTCACCGAACATACTCGCCCTTTCCGCTGTAGGGGCGTTATAATGTGACGGTGAATCCCACTATTCGTTGTTAAAGATTAGTCCAAGAGTTTGTGGTGGAGGATGTTCACTAGCTGCTTTCCTTCGACTCTATCACTTCAAAATTGGAGACGACTAGCGCAGATAGCCCTCGAGTAGCTTTCTCGAAATTCAACAAAAACAGAACAAACAAAGACTAAAATAGGATGGGAAAAACTGTTTCACTCTTATGTTAGTCAAATTATCAGGTATTTTCTTAAATAAGATAGGTGTTCCTAGTGTATGTATAGGTTTCACCCCCTACCTCCTGTTCTAAGTCATGTTCACTCGAGTCCGCACTGGGAGTATAAGGGTGTTTTATCAAGGCTATTTCACTTTTTTGATGTTTAGTCCACATCGGAATCTTTCATTGCTTTGACATTCGTGGCAGCGTTTTTCTTCTATTGTTAGTAGGTTTCCATGGGCCCTGATCTTGAGTTTATAATTAGGAATAGATTTTAAAATTTCGTATTTTGTTTCTCATTTATTTTATTTTCTGTATAACATGGTATGAAAGGGCTGGAAACGTCCACCCAAAGTACATGTTTATTTGGCGCTGGTCCATCTTAACAGTACAAGAATGAGTCAGAACCATTATCTTGAGCTGTACTTTATCCTTACACATACCCAAAATAATTAAATTACAAATGGCTCACGTGAAAAAATAATATATCAATATTGATAGAGAGCTTGAGCACCGAAGTGAACACCTAATATTACTGAAATATTGCTACGAATATATTGCATTTCGTTGAAAAAATGCAGGTTATAAATTTGGTACCAGATTCTAACTAAATTTCCCCTTTTACCTCTCTGACAAAATTCAAATGTGACTCGACTTTCTCACTGGGCAAAGGAAGGAAAACCATTTACTCGCTATCAAAAGGAGACACCCCTACCAGTCAAATAGCAATTCCAATATAGAATGAGACACAGAGACGATTCACAGTTATGTAGAATGAGACACAGAGACGAATCACAGTTGTGTAGAATGAGACACAGAGACGAGTCACAATTGTGTAGAATGAGACACAGAGACGAATCACAGTTGTGTAGAATGGGACACAGAGACGAGTAACAATTTCTCATTCTACACAATTGTTACTCGTCTCTGTGTCTCATTCTACACAATAGATTCGAGTCACAGTTGTATAGAATGAGACACAAATTCGAGTCACAGTTGTGCAGAAATGTGAATTTACTTATTATCTTTGGATTAAAAGCATAAATAAAAAAAGAGATCATAATAGTACAAATTACTCACATTAAGGCCTATTAATTAACAGAAAATTCACTTTCCTACTCCTTGGAACATCGATTGTGTTTGTTTGTAATTAAGCACAAAGCTACACAATGGGCTATCTGTGCTCTGCCCACCACGGGTATCGAAACCCGGATTCTAGCGTTGTAAGTCCGCAGACATACCGCTGTGCCACTGGAACATTGAACTCGGTTAAAGCAATAAATAAAAATCCCTGTCCCACTTCCTCATTGATACACAATTACTATAAATTTGCCAAGAGAGCAATATTTAACAAATTTGAATGTCCGTAGACACGCCAATAAGAGTCAATAACTTTCTACTTTGTTCTTTATGATTGTTTGTTTCAGAGCAAAGTCACATTGGGCTATTTGCTATATCCATCGCAGGGAAAGGAAACCCGGATTTTAGCATTGTAATTCCGTAAACTTTCGGCTGCACCTCCGGAAGACCCCATAAATTCTTAGAAAATAAAGTTTCAGTGGATATTTTTTGTTTTTTATATATATACGAACTCTTTTTACACATATATGATACAGCAAGTCTATAGTATATCCATAATCAACAACCTAATTCATGTAAAGATACGATACTAATAAGTAAGACAATGTCAGGATATTTCTTGCAGCGTTCAAATAATTATGCCGATATCAGTCTACTTTTTTGCAAGCTTAGGAGTTCAATATGTATGAGAATATCAATATAATAAATACGGGTTCAGTGTATCTACATATACGTCAATATTTATTTAATTCACGTATATCAATATCATTTTAATTGAATCAAGTTCCACAGTTTATTATGCTTGTCATTATCAGTTTAATTCGTATAAATGCAGGAGTTCCATATATACTGCTAAAACAGTTTAACTTATGCTGAAGTATTATTGTATTCGGGTGAGTTTGTCACCGCAATAACAGGAGGTCTGGTAGATATAAATTACTGTAGTAGCGATGGCAAGACAAATAAGAGATACACCTGAATAGAATCTTTAGAGAGACGAAGACTCATAAAATATCTACAGGAAATGTAAGAAAGAAAATAAATAAAACGGAAACTCACTCAAAACAGAATCAAAGTACGGGAATAAATTTAAATCCAAGTTAGTTGAACTTTGAAATAAAATGACCTAAGTATTTCAACATGATCACACATAATAAACTATGAATGAATAGCTGCCTTTTAGGTCGTCTGGTTATTTTGATCTTGAAGTGAGAAAGGTTTTCTATCTGGGAAATAATGCCCCTTCTGTTTGCTAAACTAATCACACCCAGATAAGTAACCAATGGATCAATGAGAAGACAGAAAGAGCCCATGCTGGCAACAACTAGAGAGGAGACAAGGCCTCACTGCCATGTTTGCAACGGATCAGTAATAAACTATTTAGTTCAAAACAAACTCAATAGAAAATTACAGAAAGGAATAGTTTATAGTATAAACAAATCATAGTAGTACAAAATATATGCTAATACTAACTTAAATATTGTTGATACAGGAAGCTAATCCATGTTGAATAAGTGGTAAGTTCACTAGCTCGTTAAACATCTAAGTTCGTGAAACAGTTTAGTAATATAAGTTTGTCTCATTAGGTTTGGGAATTCAATAGGTATGCCAATTACTATATATTTGTTCACAGAGGAACAAGAGAACAATGTGCATTTAAAATAACTGGACGAATTCGTCATGAGAACTGAAGATAAGTTAATATTGTATTATCGGCCCAATTCTGGAATTTAATAGTGTTTAACTTATACAGGCTCAAAACTTCAATTATGTCAGTTTTATCTAATTAGCTTAACTGATCACTGAGTAAGAAGAACGTAACTAATATGTCAATATCATTGCGACTGAAGCAGTTTCAGATGTTGAATACGTACATCGGTATCAGCCTACAGAGCACTAAGTAACAGGAACATAAGTAACATCTTAATATCAGTCTGGTTCATGTGGGTTCAAGAGTTCAATACATACGTCAATAGTCGTCCAGTTCACTAGGTTCAATAATTTAATATGTACACATAGTGTAAGTGTATTTGCCTGTAAGTAGGTGCGGAGTATATCTAAGTCTGCAGATCTTTGAGTAATGAAAAATCCAAAAGATAAAGTTATACGTTTATCAGTTTTGCACTTTCATTGCTAATACCAAATACATTTCTGAAGCCAAAGGAGCTTAAAAGTGATGGTAATCGTTATTATAAGTCCACTTATTTGAAATAATTGGAACTCAAGGAACACGCTGTAAACGTTAATACGGATCAGTTCAGTTCTTAACTTCATCACGAGTTCTATACATAATTTAGTATAATTAAAAGAACGGTTACTTAAGTTTCAAGAATGTTTGGTTAGAAGTAAAGTCTAGTCGCCAAGAGAAATATCTGTTATGTTATTTATGTCATGCCTGAGGTCGAGCTAGTGAGCCAGCGAGGTCACTGAACCTATAATAGTGGCAGTTAGACCGAACAACCGGACGCAACAAGTTGTCTGTCCTCGAGGAAGTTATTTAGATACGGCTCATAGTAATGGACAACACCCCCCCCCCCCTTCACTTGATAATACAGTTTTCTATTAGACTGAGACTTTTTATGATAACAAACATATTCTGGAACATTCTCATGGAACATTTAATTTTTTCTCCTTTTCTTCTTATTACTCAAACAACCGGTCAGAAACCATGTTATTATTTCCGTTACAGTTTTGCAAGTTATTTTTATTTGGCAGCATTTGGAATTTACGAATACTAAGAATTGTTAAAGTTTTTTCACCAGGACGTAACCATGTTTCAACATAAAAATTGTTATAAAAACAACTTAACTGCAGATATTGTTCTCCCCCAATATTTCTCCCCAATTTTGGCATTAAAAACTATAAGTTTCAACATTTACATAAATGTCGAACGCCATTTTGATATTCAGGGCTATCAGGAAGTTATAATATTGAGTAATTTTTACTTGTTTTTTTCATATTTTTACTCTTTCATTGACAAAAGATTCGCTGGAGCTGCTTAGCTTTACAGCTGTTTTTAGCTTTAAGGGTTTGTTAACCTTCGGTGCTGCAGACCGAGAACTAAATCGTTATAGCTGAACTCAGCTAACAAAACTTAACCACAACCAAGAGGGAAGTGTTCACTTTTGAGTTACTATAGCTCTCACCTGCTCCACAAGGGGACCTTAAAGAATCTTGCCAAATGTGGCTTTCAATGGGTTTAGATGGTTGAGTTGGTCTCATGTTTGTTTTATTTACACATCTCTTTTTTTTTTATTCTAAAGTGTAACTAAGGAAGTGTAACTAAGGAAGAAATACGTACATGTTTTATTGTACTGGTAGCTTTCGAGTGGAAAAAAAAACTATATCTAGAGGATGGCGAGAAATTTGTGAAACGCAAATGAATGAAAAAGGGTTTAGAATTATTTGAATTGTATATTATCAGGAAATCCTTTCTGAGTTACTATGGGGACAGTCAGTATGTTTAAAGTACCCGTTTTAATCACAGAGAAGAGTAGATAATCCGATATCAGGGTCTTTTTAAGTTAGTTATCTAATATTAATTGGAAAATCACTATTAATTACTGTTCAATTCTTCTCTGTGCTACTTCACAATTTCAAGTATACTAATAAATTATTAGCACCTAGTTAAAATGAGCTAGTTTCAGAAAACTTTACACTTTAGAACTTTTTGGAAAACAATAAAATTAGAAGAAAAATATACTCCAGTTCAGTGAGAATTCACTTTCTTTGAAACTGTGTAATTAGTCAGTTTTGTACAATTTAATGTTGAAAAAATATCCACCACTATAGCTGCAAAGCTCTTTATTATGCATCACAGATAATGTTAAGAGGACATAGAAGACCACGTTTTTTTTTTATCTAATTTTCAAAAACGAAACTAAAACTTTCAGTTATAATAAATAAACTTAGTCTTCGGAATACTAAGTTATGTATTATGTCTGCTATTATGCGGCTATATAATGTGAAGAATTGAATAGTGGCCAATGAAACTTTTTCTTCACTTTACCTATCCAGTGTATAGGTTTTTATCATGGTGACTACAAAAGCACGTTCACACCAACGATATGTTTAAAACTTTCAGGTTCAATAGAAAACGACTGTTTGTTCCAATATGACAATATATTCAATATGTAATAGTGAGAGTGAAACCATTTCACTATCTGTAAATGTTTTTGTGTGTTTTGTTTTCTTATTTATTATCTATTTGTTCCAATATGACAATATATTCAATATGTAATAGTGAGAGTGAAACCATTTCACTATCTGTAAATGTTTTTGTGTGTTTTGTTTTCTTATTTATTATCTATTACTAGTACAATTAGGCCCGGTTCCAGGTACTCTCCTTTTTTCTTTTTTTTTGGAGGGGGGAGGGTGATAATGTGATTTTTTTAAACCACTAAGGAGAATGAACTTTGGGTAGGTCAGTATGAAATGTGGGAGTGCACGGCCCACCCCCTCTGGCGCCGGCCCTGAGTACAATATTCTAATTTTACAATTACAATGAAGAGAACAGTATAAAGGTAATATTAGCAAAGTGTCGGGATAGGTTTACTTCATATCTTATTTGATAAATAAATAGAATGTGAAGCGTAGTATATCTATCTATATATATATATATATAT
>NW_013666052.1:298578-302030 GCF_000517525.1 Limulus polyphemus
AATCTATATATGTATAATTGTACTGTCTATTGTACGTCCACGTAACTACTTTAATCTATATAAGTATAATAGTACTGTCTGTTGTCTGTCCATGTAACTACTTCAATCTATATATGTATAATTGTACTGTCTGTTGTCATGTTTATGTAACTACTTCAATCTATATAAATATAATAGTACTGTCTGTTGTATGTCCATGTAACTACTTCGCAGGGTGTGGATGGATATTCACTAAAATTGGTATGGAGGTTCATTAGACTCAGTTTTGCATTTTGCGTTTTGCAGTTTTTACGGGTGATTTTTCGTGTTTTTTTTTTTACAATTACATATAAGGGAAGTAACTTTTCATATCCTAAGATAACATTTCATTAATCATGAATTTAAATAACTTCCATCCAGGGGACGAGTACTCCAGTTCGTATACAATATATTGTTAAAGCAACAAAAGATAAAGCATCCAACTTAGAATACCCTAGACCAGAGTAGTGACTTACTGCGTATATGATACCGACAATAAAACGATATAATAACAACAATATAACCCAAATTATCAACACGTTTCTGTGTCGGTGACTAGAATGCACATTGTCTTTTATTTCAAGCTTTCTTACTCATTTTTTAATAACCGTTCTAATGTTTTATATTTATGAACTGGTTCTATTTTCAAGAACCAACGAAATAGAAAGGGTTAGTTTTTAGGCTATATTAAGAGTTAAAAACTGCCTTAGTAAATTAGATTATAAATATTATTTAAAGCAGACAGCAACTAACTCCTTGACTTTCAAGTTCTTCAAAAGTTCAATTACTAATGAACATTTTAAATTTATAATTTACTGTATTCAAAAACAACAAAAATAATGCTATTATTATGAAGACTTACATGTGATTAAAAATATCAACTCTTAAGTTTTTGTTTTTAGCTTCTTAACATCTATAAAGCTACTCCTAACTTACATAGAAATAAGATAGTACAGGTGTAATAAAAATACAATTAACATTAATAGCTTAGGTTAATATTGACTTTATAATAATCAACAGATTCAATCGAAAGGTGCAATTAAAAATAGAATACAAACAAAGGGGCCATTTTTTAATCTCTTGATGTTTCATTGTTATGTAAAAAAAAAAAAACACGTTAATTTAGAATCTCTTTTCAACAGACTTTAGTGAGGTCCCTTACATCTGAAAATGGCCGGAGAAGTGCCAAACCTATATGCCCTCTCGGCTACCTCCTCCCACTATCTCATGGGAGAAAACCGATTTTTTGCCCCTGTGAACTAAATCATACCCCGAGGAAATGTGATGTTTCGTAATTTTACCATTCCCTTCTCTAATAACTTGCAGAAAAAACGAGGACTGTTTTTTTCCAGTATTATAGGCTTAAAAAAACATACAATTTGTTTTCAAGACTTTTGAGATCAATGGACGAAGAAAGGGGTGAATAATCAGATTGGAATTCCATTTAAAGAAAGAACTTTCTAGGGAAACGTAAAAATAAAACTTTGTGCTTGGAATCGAGACCAGTGTTGTATTACAAAATATGTTTTAGTTCACTGTTGGATACATTAGCTCTTCAAAATTTATTCAATCGTTTATTATCTTCTTTTGCACCTTCTTTTTGGGTTTTAACTTTCAATAAAAGTTTCCAGTTCAGATTAAAACACAATTCAAGCCCTTTAAAGTATAGAACTTAATGATATGTGCAATTCATTTGAAGTTGTAAAGGTAGTGCGATGCCTATTTTTTTCCCAATGTATAATAAAAAAATACACTCAGAAAAATGAGGAAATGTTACCCAAATGGTAGGTGCAAACGATGCGGAAGTTTCGACACCTTGGTGTTTATTAAAACAAGCTCTGTTGTATCGGCAATCTTGCACGCTGTTTCACTCAGTGATACTCTAAAGTAAGACAACACACGGAAGAGAACCCTTTGTTTTTTAGGTAGCCTCTTCCATTGTTGTTGTTTGTTTTAGAACAATGGCCCATTGGTCTATCTGCTGTGTCCACCGCGGGAAATAGAACCCCGGATTTTAGCGTTGTAAGTCTGTAGGCTTACCACTGTCCCACCTCCCAATATTACCACTATATATATAATAATGCCATAATATTACTATAGAAATTCTTTGGTCATATGAAAAGGTAGGTGTACAAGAGATGCAATACAAAAAGCAGAATGAATTTGAAAAAGAATAATACAGTCACTCCCAGTTTCATAACACTAACGTAAAAAAAAATCTAAATAACAATTCAACTTCCTACCTATAACTGGAAATAGAGAATGAAAAGAAAACCGTTTGAACTAATAAGCGATGATAGAGGGCCGACATTACAAATGCCAGGGCATACAATACGCCTACTAACCAATCATGAGGATGTATTCCGAAATTTGTTGCCGTCAGCATGGTCAAGCCACTGGCCAATCGGCTAACAGCATATCGATCATTGTCTACACTACTATCACAAGTGAAACTTCTGATTTGTGGTCGAATGCTGTTTCGTTAGCCAATATAAAAAAAAGATAGAGATCTTACACTTGTAGCAATAGGTATAAATAACCCACTTAACAGAAGATATTTCGAGGACGAGAATAAAATTACGTTAATAATAAGTCTCAACTTAGAAATTGCTTTATATGTTAAATAAGTAGGACTTTTTATGTTTATATGTTAAATAAGTAGGACTTTTTATGTTTATATGTTAAATAAGTAGGACTTTTTATGTTTATATGTTAAATAAGTAGGACTTTTTATGTTTATATGTTAAATAAGTAGGACTTTTTATGTTTATATGTTAAATAAGTAGGACTTTTATGCAGTAGTGGTACCTGCGTGTACAATAAAATATTAGAAAGTATAAAATAAAGTTATCATTAAACAGATATTATTTTGGTTGCAAAGTTATTACAGCGTAAAATAAAATAAAAACAAGAACTAGAAATTCGATTTTAATTAGTAGAGACTGTGAGCAAAAAAACAACAACGACAAACAAACTGAATCTGTGTCATGGATATGTGCTTACTGTCGTTCTTAATACACGGTGGAAGACAAGAGAAACTGCACGAACTTAATTCAAATTTAATGATGTTACTTACTTTTTACCTAGTTTATTTCAACATCAGAGTTTCATTTTTAAAAGTTGATATTTAATTTTATCAAACTTTTCCTTAATTTTAATTACATAACGACTGATTGATAACTGTGGATGACACGACGTTATCTAAGCGTTAGTATGGAAAAATGTACAATCAGTATGCTAAGTTAGAGTGAATATATAAGAAATGCTTAAATTCTACTGTATTAATAATTATGAAATCCATCATATAAAAGTCGACCCATCTAAACAACGTTTTTGTCATCTTCTTAGTCGACATCCCCATCCCACCAAACATGCTCGCCCTTTCAGCCGTGGGGGTGTTATAATGTGACGGTCAATCCCACTATTCGTTGGTA
>NW_013666052.1:302248-303759 GCF_000517525.1 Limulus polyphemus
CTGCTAAATTAGGGAGGGCTAGCGCAGATAGCCCTCGTGTATCTTTGCACGAAATTAAAAAACAAGCAAATAAACAATCCTTCCCTCTAGTCTTTCACTTCAAAATTAGGGATAGCTAGCGCAGTTAGCTATCGTGACAAAATTAACACAAGTTATAAGGTAATTTTCATTACATTGTTTTGGTAGAATAATCAAGTTTTACTTTTACAGGTAGGGGTGAAAAGAAAGCATTATATATTAATTTCCAAACTTGTCTGTAATACTAAATAACGTAAATAAATGGCTTACTAGCGAACAGCGGAGAATGATTGTTAGATATAAATGAATAGATTACGGTCATTACGTTTATTCTTTTAAGAATTAAAAAACAACAACCATCCCTTAGGACGCGTATTGTCATCACTCAATGTCTCACATACGAGTGGTCAGTGGTCCCCCGGTGGGACAGCTGTAAGTCTACGGACTTGCAACGCCAAAATCCGAGGTTAGGTTCCTCGCAGTGTAGCTTTAAGCTATAAATACAAACGAACAAACACATAAAATAATTATACGTTGTTGGAAATAAATTAAAGATTGAAATTGCAAAACCTCATATTCTGAGAAACAAGTACTTTATCAAGAATCATTTCAAATCATGAACTGTTTTGCAATCTAGTGGAGAAAACAAAGCAACTTTATGAGTCATAAGAATTTTCATCTAAGCTTGGAAAAATGATATAAAAAATTTTTCATGGACAATGACAAATAAATCCACGATATTCTGTTGTTGATATATAAGCTTCTAGAATTCGTTTATTTCAGAAATTTCGCACAACGGGACAAAAAAAAGGGCTATCTGTGCATAGACGTCCCTAATTTTTAGACTAGAGGGGAGGTAGCACCCATCGTTAACCCTTGGAATACTGTTATCTGACCGTCAATCTTATAGCTAGATATATACAGTCCCAAGATGTAGGTTGCTCTTTCTGAGAGCAACGGGACGCGAACCATAAAAGGTTGGGGTCCACAATTCGGACACGTTAACACCATGCCACATCAGGTCCAAATTTCTATAACTTAAGTAAGAACTGTATATAATTTTAATACTATTTTGAGAATTAGAAGAAAAAAACACGAAAATATGAAAAACTGAGAAATACCCCTTAGTTAGTTATAATTTGTTACTGCATTATATATTATGGTACTCGTTATACGTACGTTGGTTTTGTAAAACTATTATAATTATAACAAATATCTTCCTCGTTATACGATTTTGAGAGAAATCAGATCAACTACACGTTATACAAAAATTGATCCATTCTAAATTTAGTTTTTTTTATCTCAATAGTAAGAAATGATAGCTCAGTTACTCTCCATGCTTTCATTTGAATACACTTAAAGTATTTTATACAACTTTTGACAGTTGTTATATGTTTTTATAAAATGAAACCCAATGATATTGTTACGTATCTGCTCGTTTGTTAATTTCCGTTATAAATTCTTTCCGAGGAACTTTAGCGATACAAGTCCTT
>NW_013666052.1:303781-306821 GCF_000517525.1 Limulus polyphemus
AGATACCAATTATAGATGGCAGGACCAGTGCTGAGGTGAAAGGAAATATCTTTAAAAAATTTTTGAAAAACAAATTTATTCTTAGAGGGCGCTTATTTACAGTCTAAAACGTATTTTAGGAATTTTTTCATTAAATTCCTCTTTAAACTTCATTAGATAATATAATTTTGTACAAATAATTGAATGTTATGCTACTATTTATAAAAATAAAATCAGAAATCCATTAAAAGATAAGTTCTCTATCATTTTTTCAATTCACAAATGATTTTGCCCTCACACTTGCATTGCCTACTAAGAAAGTTAGTAGCCAGTAGTCATCGGGTTAATTAACTCTTGAGGAATCAGTGTTTCAGCTAAGAAACCTGTCAGTATCTTCAAAAGCTACAGTTATTTCTTTCATTATCTCATAAGAAATTTTTCTTAAATAACTGGTGGCAGGTGGTACTGATTTTATATTTTACAAAAAAAAGTAAATCTACAACAGTACTTGGAGCCAATAGCTAATATTTGTGTGTTCTGTAAGTAAGGTAAACTCTATTATTTATTATTATACTTTTGTTATAGAGATGTTTTGCATTGTTAGTTTAACATACATATTTAGGACTAATTTAAATTTCCTAAGCTGGCCAAACTTTGTGCAATATTATTTGGATTATGGCTGAAAATATCATAAACAGTGAAGGTATGGAAATGATGAAACAATGCATTTTATTATTTATAAGTAAGAATGTACAAAAAGTGTATTTAATTAACTATACTGATTATCAGGTTGATTTTTTTTTAGTTTTGCTGTAAGTATGCTTGCTCTGATCAGAAATTAATATAATTATTTGGTATAAAAGAACAGGAAAGATTATTAGCCTACAGCTGTTTTTTTTTCCTTGTTTTATTCTGGAACTGCTAATTTTTCCTACTTATAGTAGCATATAGTTCATCAAAAATGATGGGGAAGTACTATCACTCCCACCCTATAGTATACTCTAATCTCACATTTCATAGCTAACTGAAACAAATAAGTTTTGCAAAATCCAGCTTGACCAACAAAGAGGCAGAAAAGTGCAGTCGAGGCAGTCAAACATTGGTAAATTCCTTTGTGAGCTAATCAAAATTAGGATAATTCATGAAATGAATTCATGGCATATTCATAGCATAATTATTGGTAAAAATCAGCTAGATTTAAAACTTTTAATAGATAGAAAAGCCAATGCATTTTGGTAACACTACATTACAACAATGGCTTTTATGTCACATTGCTTAGCAACAAAAGTATAACCTAATATTGTTGTTAGTCTATATACTAAAAGTATAAAATGAAATGTATAGACAACAAAACTGGAAAACTGTTTGTTGATTTCTTAATTTAAAGTCTCCTTGTTTTTTTTTATTAAAAATGTTGGTGATACAACTGAAAATTGCTTAATTCAGAAACTATTTAAGTTTAAAATTGAAGTGATATTTTTACTTGCATGATATATTTTATGCACTTGGCTCTAGGCTAGGTGATCCCCCACACCATGTCTTTACTTTAGGTTTATTATACCAACACTCACTACACTTATAAGGTTTCACGGCCCACACACCCTCACGGCCTCCATGCATCCCCGTCACTAAAATCGTAATGGGCAAAGAGTAATCGACTATTCTATCTGGATAAACGCATTTTGGCTTTTGACTTCTTTTATTTCGAGAAATCAAGTGTGACACACACTGGCTTTTATATAGGTTAGATTTTATTGTGTGTAAAGTGTGCATTATTTACAGTCCATGATTTTTTAAAAATTATCTTTAATAAAATCTAACATGCACACACGAAAAACCAATAAATCTAATTTGTTTGTTTCTAGATTCTCCAGTTTTGATTGAACGTATTACGTCCAAGTTACGAAGTTCCATTTCGAGGATGGAAAAATCTCATTAAGAAGTTTTCTTATTACTCCATAACTTTATAAATTATTTTTCAATATTCAGCTGAAGATATGATAAAACTTATAAAAGTAAGTTTTATTTTCAATTTACATAAATTAATTTGTATTTAATATTATATTATTTCAAGTAAGTATCTATTAATGAAAGTTTCTGATGTATCATTTTAACTATTAGGACTGTATTTATTGACCTGTTTTACCACAACTCCACCCAATATAAATTGTATTTATTTTATTCTCCCATTAAAATTGAACTAAGATTTTAACATTTCCGGTTCATGTAATGAATCGGTTCATTTTTTTAAATCAGCTTTTTCTTTCGGTGAAGAGCCATTATCCATATCTATGGGTGTGTTTTCTTTCCTGTGGATGGTGTCTTCAGAAGATGAGGTGTGTTTAGATGTTTCGCGGTGACTCAATTGTTTGATCTCATGCGTCTCGTTGCAAGCTTTTTATTCTTAGTACAATGGGGAATTAGAACGAGCATATTATGTGAATGCAGCCTTCTTGAGAACCCACTAAATTCAACCACGCTGAAAGTAGCTTATTTTTAAGCTACTGAATTCAGAGAAAAGACAGGACATAGTGACAAAAGAAACGAACAGATTAAAAAAAAAACTAATTTCCAGAAAACCAAACTTATCAAAGGACATAAAAATATAACTTGCTCGTAAGATATACAACAATAACAACAACAAAAAACTTCTTAAGATACAAACCTCTACAACACAGTAAATTGCGGTAAAACCACAATTCATCACCCAGATATATCCATTAAACAATAGGGGTTCACCAAACTGCTTTGACCTTTATTCGGACTTTTAATATGAATAAAGTCCCACTGACTATATTATTATTTTTATCAAAGTGCTCTTGCTGGGATAATTCTTCCTGCAACAATTCCCATCTGTTTACTCTACCTTCTACCAGAATCATTCTTCTATTTTTATACTCCTCCTATTCTTCCTGCAACAATTCCCGTCTGTTCACTCCACCTTCTACCATAATCATTCTTCTATTTTTATACTCCTCCTATTCTTCCTGCAACAATTCCTGTCTGTTCACTCCACCTTCTACCAGAATCATTGTTCTATTTTTATACACCTCCTATTCTT
>NW_013666052.1:307753-316295 GCF_000517525.1 Limulus polyphemus
AACAGATAAAGACCATTAAAACTGTTATGACAGAAGATACAGAATACTGCTAACTATCAACAGATAAAGACCATTAAAACTGTTATGACAGAAGATACAGAATACTGCTAACTATCAACAGATAAAAACCATTAAAACGGTTATGACAGAAGATACAGAATACTGCTAACTATCAACAGATAAAACCATTAAAACGGTTATGACAGAAGATACAGAATACTGTTAACTATCAACAGATAAAAAGTTGATGACTAGCTGCCTCCCTCTAGTCTTACACTGCTAAATTAGGGACGGCTAGCGCAGATAGCCCTCGTGTAGTCTTGCGCGAAATTCAAAAACAAACAAACAAACATTTATACACATATTATATGCAAATCATTACTATATTCATTTAAAGGAAGTAGATTTCGACTTCACAAGTTTTTTTTTTAGAGAAACGGCTGAGACTTAAAGTGATATTTTTTCTTTGTGATGTAATTAGTGTTAAAATAAATTATAGTATTGTTTTTTTTTTTGATTGATTGTTTTTAATTATGCACAAAGCTACACAAGGGCTATCTGTGCTCTGCCCATCACGGGTATCGAAACCCGGATTCTAGCGTTGTAAGTCCGCAGACATACCGCTGTGCCACTGGGGGGGGCGAAATTATAGTAAAGCAACGAATGTTATAGAAGTGAGGTACTGAATAACACATAAAACTATAAATTAATATACATAGTTATTTCTCGTTTCCGAACTTATTATGCTTTAAGATGTATATAAACGGTGTTCCGACACAGGCATTACGCACGTTATCATGTGCAGAACAAGTTATCCAATATAATATGACATTTAAACAACAATTCTTATCCTTGTGTTATATATATCATTACATCACTATGGTTTTCTAGAAAAAAAACAAAAGTTAGTTTAATTTTACTCCTTAATAACTTCATTATGAAAAGGAACAGTTTTGACTTTTCCGCAAGAACTACAACAAAGGTCGTACCCAGAGAATCTTGATAGATGTTGATTTAGATTACATGCTTGTGTAAACTGTTTCGTCTTCCGATGTGTTATTCCGTTAAGGCACATTTTTATGTCAACAACAACAACAAAAAGGATAACATTTCTAAGAATATTTAGAACTTTATACAGTATGTTCCTATTATTTTTTGGTATTTTACTTTTCTGGCCTTTGCTAAGAGTTCAGTGAAGAAATTTACATATTTCATATTTTACTCTCTACGCTTCATTACAAGAATAGAGGTTAACTGTGAACATTAACGAGAAATAACAGTTACAGAAAATATTTTACACTCCACGTTCGCTTCTCAATTTGGGCCTGGCAGGGCCAAGTGTTATGGCGCTCGACTTGAAATCTGTGGGTCGCGGGTTCGAATCCCCGTCCAGCCCTTTCAGTCGTGGGGGCGTTATAATGTGACGGTCAATCCCACTATTCGTTGGTAAAGGAGTAGCCGAAGAATTGGCGGTGGGTAATGATGACTAGCTGCCTTTCCTCTAGTCTTTTACTGCTAAATTAGGAAAGGCTAGCGCAGATAGCCCCCGTGTAACTTTGCGGGAAATTCCAAACTCTTTTCAATTTACAAGGAAATCCATGCATCTGAACCAGAGAGCCCCCCCCCCCCCAAATCTTCTTAATCTCCATTTAGAAATATTTGGAAAATGTAAACGATCTCTTACATTTCCATATCAGTTTTCATGTAAATCCGTGGATCCAATTCCAAGAGCCCCCAAACCTTTTTAAAGTCTCTGAGACTAGCACTAATATTAGGATTTATATTATTGTTTTAAACCGGCTCCTTATACGTCAATACACCTTTTCAAGTAAAACAAACCTGAGAGCCTCCAGTCTTCCCTTGATCCACATTTTAGGTCCTTTTAATGACGCTTCAGCAAATGTACAAAATTTTAAGTAATTTCATTAAAACTTGTGGAAGAAGTTGAAAAATTAAATAAACACAGAATCCCTTGTTTTTCCATTTTTTGCGTCCCTAGTTTTAGGTTATACATATATTGTATCTTGTGCCGATAGGTGAATTTTTCAATCTTAATAACTACTGGAAAATATATATTTCAAGTTTAAAACCAAATTATTGAACTTTTCAACGTCACATTGATCACAGAAACATTATAAATGAAAGTAGCAAGTCTGATATGTCATAAAATAATTGTTTTATTTATCGAAGCTGTTTATCACACAGAGCCCACGATCAGTGATAATGATTCCAGGATGAGAGCCTAGACCTTACAGCCCTTATTCTATCATTGATGATGCTTTGTGTTATGGCTTTGGTTATGAGCTATTGCTTTGAGCGCAATTTCAACTGCAGAAGGCTTTTGTACAATACACTAGAGTTTCAATGTTATCTTCTTTATATGCTTTCCAATGTCAATCTACCACTCGCGAACGACAACTCCCGAGAGCCGTTTTAACATGTAAAAGGCACATATTTCCATGTAACATGTTTTGAACGGTATAGCATGTATTTCCATCTCGCAGAATAACTGCTTTGTCTAGATGGAACTATACCTTACTAGCGCCCAGTCTGTAGAAAGATAGTACGTCTTTGTGGTACAATGGGGTCAGCAAGTTAGCCTGATAGTTAGGTGTGTTCACCTTAGCGTATTTCTCGACTATCCAAGTGTCTAATTATCATTATGCTTATAGTCTGCAACCATAATACATCTATTGTGCCACAGATACTAGTCATATATATAGCTTTCGATCTTTTTTCCACTATGTTCTTTAGAAGCGGCTTTTGCCACATTTATGAAGCTATTTCCGTGTAATCATCTTGTTTACAGCTCCAAGGGAGGCTCCTGCTTTAGTTTAAATACATCGTGTTCTTAAATTACTTCCTGTAATAAGTTGTTTAATCTTCTTCACTACCCCCGGTGTGCAACTGTTAGCCGATCGTGGAACATCTGTTTTCCCTGTTGGAATCACACGTTACACGTTTTTAGAATTGCAGAATAGAAGAACTACACGTCGAAAATTCTTGTAATGTAACCCTCTCTGAAGCAATATATCTTAAAAGCCATCTGAAACAGAAAATACCCACACTTCAACAAAATTACAAGAGGGTCATGGCTTTTAACTTAATTGTGTAGTCATAGACGACAGTGATGACTAAGGGCAAGGTAATTGGATATGCAAATTGTGACCATAGGCTGAAAACAACAATTTGTATATTTTTATCACTTTACTCCTGTATCGTATTTAATTGCAAATGAGAAACCTAATTATCTATGTATCTTTCCTATACAAGGAAATGTTTTCTTTGCACTTCATATGAATAATTTGTATTATTCAGCATTAAGGTAACGGGAAACTTAGAAACAAACTTATCTCATTTAATAGTGAGAGAAAAGGCATTTGATGTTGTGTACCAATATATTTAAATGTTATGTTCATGATACTTTGTACTTGATATTCTACACTGACAGGACGGATGTTGCACATGTGAAATATGGACGTATAAAGGGTTTGTGAAAGTAAAAAGAGGCGAGACCGTGGTTCATTCCAGCAAGATTTTAATTTATAAATCTCGATTCATAAATAAAATTTGTTTTTCACAACATATTAATATACAAGAAAACACAGACATAATAGACCAGAGGTTAAACAGAGAAGTTTAATACTGGTAAGAAAGAGAGAGAGAAAAAATCGCTGGAGCCTACAATATATTTATCAAACCTAAACAATTAACAAAAAAACTCCCAAGACGATAGTCATTCCTTTCTTTTTGTACCATTTCAATATTTTAAAACACGTGGTTAGATCTAATAATCTAAATTGTGTACTTCAAGAACGAATTACGTTTTTAATTAAAAATTTAATCAAAATTAGCGACTTTGTTATAATGTATTAATCGTAATAATAAAATTAAAGTAACGTAGCAAAATAACACATAGAAATGAAAACAAAATAATGACAGAGAAAAAATAAAGCACACATTCAAACATTTTGTATTGATACTGACACTTCAAACCAACAGACCGATCTGGTTCAAGTTTAACTGGCTTAGATATGTTCTTCTCCTGGTGTTTTAACAAAATCAACTTATTAACATCAATCCAGGAATAACGTATATAATTACCACACGCCTACGAGTCCTTTTTCATTAAACTTTTTTTTCACCGGATACTTCTTATTTTGTATACATTACTCTTTAAACATAATAACCACATATCTAGGTTTGCTGAAAAAGTGTCTCTGACGGCGTTACTAATTTCTGATGAACAAGAGAGCGGCTATTCACACATCTTTGTTATACATATCAGTATCAATAGGAAAACAACCAAAATAAAATTTATCAGGATCTCTAATCGCTAAAGATTCATTGATACATTATACTCCTCTAACACGTCATCACACCTCACGATATAGTTATTAGAAGACAAGATATAATACACAAACACTCACACAGTATGAGCCTTCTCAACCCACCACGAGACGGAGCCCCGACTATGTAATTTGTAAAAATTTTTGCACCGAGCAAAAAACGATACAGGACAGCAATATCATCCAAACTATTATCACTCGTAATAAAACAAAGCACACCTACTTACGTTTAAAGGTATATTTTTACCTTAGTAACATATAACTCAGAAACTGGACACATCTGTAGTGCTCGCAAGATAGTGCTTTAAGCATTCTTGTTTATATATTCCAAACAATAAAAACATTCTAGTGAACAATACGTTTTTAAATGTTCAAAGCTAAAAAAAAAAAACAAGCATATCTGGGTTAAAATATAATTCTTGACAGTATCGTTTCCTCTCTCCAAACGAAATTTATTTTCTCCGAATTTTTATTTCATTTTCGTGAGAAACTGACACAAAGTGCTGGTTTTTTTGAAAGAGAAACGAACTCGAAAACATGTCTCAACATGAATACGGTTGTGATATATAATTCATTGATGGTCAGATGCGGTGAACACTCGTAACAAGAAAACTTCTCTTTCAGTTTATGTTTATATATTTACAGTTCTGCACTGTAAATTTCTTCAAATGATCACGAAGTCCTTAGGTTTAAAAATCGTCGAAAAAAAATTTGACGACCGAGAGCTTAGTATGCGTTTTTCTTTTTTACATGTTAAACAGAAGAAATTTCAATTTCACTTGAAAACATATGTCACGAAATACTCCAGTTTAGCATATCAATAATCTTATCGGTTTTGTATCTGTAGATGCTCTTATGAGTTATACCATAAAACATAAAAACACAAACAACATACACAAATATAGGCGACAAAACTGTATACAGACGCCATTTTTGGTCTCCATGTGTGTGTGTTATTCGGATTTTTATGTTTTATGGTTTTGCTTTTAAGAGCATCTATAAATAAGAAACCGATAAGCAATATATACATGATTTCAAGTTTTTAAGACTTCTGTGTTTAATTTCATATTATTCTCCAAGGAAGTGAATTCCTGCTTCATCATATATATATATACATAATAGATCAGATAACACAGCTTCCTAAACAAAAACAGTTGAACATAAAAACAAATCCAAAAGAAAAGGATCTTAGAAACGAAACGGATGGACCAGGAAGAACTAATAGAAATATGCAGCTAAATATGTATGAAGGCAGTTCCATGAAAAACTGACAAAAGTTTAAAAAATATACTTCTGTCATTTCGGCTTTATCAAAACTAACGGAAGTAGTTTGTCTAAGTAACGTAATCTTTCTGAACTTGATAAATTTGTCTAGTCTCCATTTTTCCTGGTGAGTTTGAGCAACTAAACTTATATATGCAGAAACTGAGATTTCACGCTTTTGAAACGTCCTTTTTGATGTAATAAAAAACTGTATGTGAAGTTTCGAAAATTGCTAGAGACTAGTTACGATACTTTTTAACGAAGTAAACATTTTTGTTAAAAAATTTGGGACTGATGAATTATTAGTGGCGGAAATAAACTTGAACAATAACCATTTCGACCTTCACACTACCCAAAACACATTAATATCTAAGCCTATTCATCTGGAAAGTTCTCAAACAACGTAGCATGCAGACTGTAAGCAACTTTTCACTGATTCATTTTATAACTTTTTTTTTTCAGTTTTGGTGTCTCTGATGTAAAATTAACACACAAATATGCATAAGTATGTTACCAACATATTTTAGTAATGCGTGTGTTTTGGATCATTTTCTTTAACACTGGTATATGATTAACATTAATATTTTAGCTTATCATAATATCTTCCAGGTGGAGCTTTTCTTTAAAACATACAAAAAGCAGATTATCAAATTCGTATGGTAGTGAAAAAATAATGACATGTGACAATGTGGAGATAAAAACGGGTGTTGAATAGACGGCAAAAGGCACTGAGTATCAGGTACGACTGCTTCTGCTACAATGCAAAAGTATAACACGTATGGGATGAGGCCAGTTGTGGAAGCAATCTCTGCGCAACGTATATGCTTGTACCTGTACGTATACACATGTATAACTTCAAGAATTTGCAACATAAGTTAGTCTTCATTTTCTCGAAAATCACAGATTATCTTATGAACGACAAAAAAAAAACAAAAAAAACTATAAAGTTAAACAAAAAAGAACAAATTCAGAACTAACTGATAAGTTTCGTTCTTATGATCTTATCTAAATTACTGGCTAACTACTGGCTATAGTTTTAACGAAGTTAGATATAACGACCATAATGTAGACAAATTTATCAATCTTGGTTTTGTTGATACATCCAAATTACTTCTGACTGTCACATATTTATAAACACAAAACACGTAATCACTGAGCTTCAACAAATGAGCCCATAAGAACAACGAATCAAAAGATTAGTGCGCATTAGACTGAACGATAATTTAATTTAAAACATTTCAGTAAGAAAGAAAATATTTCCGATATTGCGAATCAAAAAGCTAATACAATTAATGATTGTGTTAAAATATAGTCAAAGAGTTCAGTGTCTGGGAAAATAAGGTTTAACGTTTGTGTTTCTTTACGATTTTTTTTGGTATCTCTCACATAAAAGAAATATCTCTGGCAAAAGTTTGAGCCACGTGCCTAACCGAGGGAGTTTTTTGTTGTTTATTTAATGCGAGAGGTTTAAGTGTCTTTAGGAGTCCTCTTAAAAATCGCGAATATTATTAGTTCATTAATAAAACCAAATAATACACTAAGACGACCTGAAAGACCATATATATATATATGGTCATGAAGGTACTGAAATTTCAGTTTGTTTTTAAGCACGTGGGATTGTCGTCATTGAAACTAACTGCAAAATTACTGACAAACAACAACATAGCTGAATGGGCGGCAACTGCCTGTTGTAGAAACACAAAACGTCGTCCTCTACACTTGTGTTTCTACAACAGGCAGTTGCCGTCCATTCAACAAAGTTTCATCATGAATAAATACTCTGCCTTAAACAATCTATCAAAGAACAACATGGTTATGTTGGCAGGATTCAAATCTTCTGATTTTTTGTTCTTGTTAATATTTGCAAACACGCTTTTTACCGAATTTAATACTTTCATTTTTCAGTTTGCAACTGTATTAGTTTAAAGTTCTGTAACCTCAGACCTTTTTTTTTAAACAGAATATCTTTCTTATATTTTCATACTCCTCCTAAACTCCAGACTCTTTCGGTAGATCATATCATAATTAAATATATGTATATAGATGTTTCCATACTCCATAATTAGTAGGGTAGAGTAAAAAGGGGGAAGCATCTTTCTGAATACCTTTCCAATCGTTGCCATGATATGCGTTTGAGTTGAACGTTTCGAGCTGACTAAGAATGGAAACCGAAGTGTCATCATCACTATGGAAGTTAATCTGGTTTATTATTTTAGCAACAATGTTTTTGTTGAAATCATTTTTTAGTGTTCAAGTGTTAAAAATTCAAAAATATACGACCTTTAATAGTGTTATTCATAACACAGTCACTTTTTTTTAAAATTTTCGGCGGGAATAACCTGTACTTTTGTTGGCACTATTGGTACAAACAAATCGTTCATATGTACGTCCAATTTGAAATACATGTTTTACACGCTTTATGCGTC
Organism: Limulus polyphemus; assembly: GCF_000517525.1. NCBI lineage: Eukaryota > Metazoa > Arthropoda > Merostomata > Xiphosura > Limulidae > Limulus > Limulus polyphemus. The sequence continues at coordinate 315,792 of NW_013666052.1, forward strand.
GTCGAATGCCAGCGTTATTCAAATAAATCTCGTTTGGCTAAAACGGTGATAAAGTTTTCATTATGTTACAGCATGTCTGTGCTATTTTTGTAGGCCCGGCATGGCATGGTGGTTAGGGCGCTCGACTCGTAATCTTAGGGTCGTGGGTTCGAATCCCCGTTCTAATAAACATGCTCGCCCTTTCAGCTGTGGGGGCGGTATAATGTGACGGTCAATCCCACTATTTGTTGGTAAAAGAGTAGCCCAAGAGTTGGCGGTGGGTAGAGTGAACAGACAGGAATTGTTGCAGGAAGAATAGGAGGAGTATAAAAATAGAAGAATGATTCTGGTAGAAGGTAGAGTGAACAGACAGGAATTGTTGCAGGAAGAATAGGAGGAGTATAAAAATAGAAGAATGATTCTGGTAGAAGGTAGAGTGAACAGACAGGAATTGTTGCAGGAAGAATAGGAGGAGTATAAAAATAGAAGAATGATTCTGGTAGAAGGTAGAGTGAACAGACAGGA
>NW_013666052.1:316305-322855 GCF_000517525.1 Limulus polyphemus
TCTGTATCTTCTGTCATAACCGTTTTAATGGTTTTATCTGTTGATAGTTAACAGTATTCATTTTTTTCCCGATGGAACATGAAACACTATTTTAGAAATCACACTTAATACCATATCGCAATCCCAATTTTGTAATATATTCGCCTTACTTTCATTTAAAAAGTTGATTATTATTATCTTATTACAATGGTTAATTCAATTTCGAGGGATATAACTTATATTGACCTTCTTTCTTTATAATATTCACTCCAAATGACAGGCAAAAGGATCCGATTTCACTTTGAGCGAACGGAAGTTTGTGCTTTAAAGAGGAGACTCGCCGTGCCTTCCATGATGTAATTCTTGATCCCCCGTACACATAGTAAAAAGGTTTTGAACCTCGACACTGTATATTAACATACATATTTATAGGCACTTAGACAAGAAGAGATCGGCCTTTGTCCGGTCATTTCGAGTAGATCTTCATCAGCGGTTTAACTTGTAACTTAGTACCTTCCACAAACATTGTTTCGTACAAGTTAGAAAAAACTTCTACGAGTTTATTTAATTTCTATTCGTCTTCGCTCTTGGTCAGAAGACTAACGTAAGTGAAATCAAGTTAAAACAACTTGTCTAAAACTGTTAATTTAACTGTTAGTCGACACGGGTATACACCTAGTAAAACTGTTCAGAACGATCTGTTGAGCACTGATCCTCAACTACTGAACAGACGTTCTCCATATATAAAAGTTTCTGAAATGATCTAACAATTTTTTTTTTAAAGTAACATATCGGGGAAATGATTTAAGCTACTAATAATATGATAATGTTAAAAGTTTGTTGGTGGTTATTTGTAAAATAAAATATTAAAAGAATGTGTTAGGATTGTGGATTTAAATTAAAGAATCATTGGGTTAAAATTCCCTGTAACAAGATATAGAACACACGAATAACGTTTTCTGAAAAACTAAAATATTCTGATTGTCCAGTGAAATAAGAAATTCACAGTAGTTGGCTTAGCCAAAATATATACTACATTTCGTTCTAAACCTCTTCAGTTTTTTTTTTTTTGTATAAATGAGAACAACAGGATATTTCAGCTAGGAAAAAGAGCAAATATGAAGCAGTAAAAATTTCCTACAGATCAAGGCTTTCAAAAAACGGATATGCACCTTCCTTGGTTAACCACGCTTTTAAGCACAGATATTTCGCAAAATGGGCTAAACAGATACTAAAATACTTTCAAGAAATTTCTATCTTGGTTTTACCACAGATATGTTTTACATCGTGCAACCACGATGAAACATGTAGAAAGACAATTTATTTATTTTTTCTCTTCAATGCGGTGGAGAACATTAGTAGTAGTGCATATTTTAGCTATAGACAGGTAAATTTTGACACCTTATACACGACACACACACGCGCACACACACACACACACACATATATTTATATATATATATATATATATATATCATATAAACGTGGAGCTACTCATCAAACAATATCTTCCCATTATATTAATAATGCACAAACACAAGTAACCATGATACCAGAATGTAAGTTCTAAGTGTAAGGGGTTAATAGATACTATTGCTATCAACGCTTTATGGGGTTTCTCTAGAGTCCGAATCTCTGCTAGATGAGATGGCGGCTTGACTCATCTGCTTGCTTTCACTGCTTTCAAGCGACTCACCATCCCTGTCTGCTAATAAAGGGTTGTTATCAACCACACACTTTCTCATGTGTTTCTCCAGTGTACTTACTACAGAGAATGGCATGTTACACAAGCGACAACGATACACATCTTTTCCAAACCGACCGTGAGTCTTCATGTGTCTGGTTAGTTTTGAGCTCTGAGCACAAGCGTAACTACACAATTCACATTTGTACGGCTTCTCGCCGGTGTGAGACCGCCTATGTACTGTCAAATTGCTACAATTCTTGAAGACTTTGCCACAATACTCACACGTATCGTTCCGCCGCTGTTCTTTGGGTTTTGGGGTGGTTGTTGTGGAAGGTGTGCTAGTCCCTGGCAAGGGACTAGACGAACTGCTTATTTTGTTGGAGGTGACCGCCATCAAGGCACTTTCACTGGCTGACATGTGGTCAGTGGTGGACGCACTTCCTTGGTAGTAGTCACGTTGGGGTGATGGAAGCCACATTCCTGCGTAAAGACTGTTCTTTTCGTGTTGACGGTCTCCGAGACCAAATTTGCCACGTTTCTTTGAATCCAAAACATCGAGAAGACTGTGGCTAAAGTCTACTGGTGGCTCTCTGGGCTTATTACTTTTCGAGCCATCTGAGCAATCTAAGCCATTTTCAGGTAATGTATCGGTGGATTTGACCTCAGACTTTATCTTTCCTGAACTGCTTTCTTCTAAGGCCTGTTTATAAGCATCATTATATTGTTGAATATTACCTAATCCGATCTTTTCCAAAACTTCGCCCAGTAGTGACTGTCTTTTTATAGGTGGATTTGACTGTTCTGTTTTACCTATTATATCTTCCTGAGTAGGAGATTCTGAAATACTTTTGGGTGTAGTATTTGTCGTCAAATTTTCCGCAACACGTTCTGCTAGTTCTTCCTCTTCCAGTTCTTCTTCTTCATCTTCCAAGTCTTCTTCATCCTCATCCTCATCGTTTTCCCCTTTAACTTCTTCTTCGTTATTCTGATCAGCATCATCTTTTCCATCTGGTGTGGACCTTCCGGAACCAACAGTGGCACATGCTGCCAAACCTTTTTTACCTTTTCGATGAGTTTTCATATGCCTTTTTAGTTTACTGGCCTGAGTACAAGCATGATTGCAAATGTTGCATTTATAAGGTTTTTCGCCAGTGTGTGATCTACGATGAACCGTTAAATTGCTCTGGAATCGAAACGACTTGCCACAAAATTCGCAAGACTTCAACTTTGTTGACTCCAAATGATCACTCGGCGATGGAGACACTGTCTGTACTGGATGAGAAGTTATTGGTTGACTGGAAGCTAATGGTTGAGAAAAGTGAATTGGCTGTTTGCCTGAGGATGCATTGGTAGGACTCGTGGCTCCTGCTAACTGACGTAGCCTCTTAGAATAAAAATCATTTTGTTGTTCATAGCCAAGCCCTATAGACACTCCTCGAGAACGATCAAAACGTCCTCTGTCCAAAGTATTATGGGCTTCAATCGAATTTACGTTCAAGGAGTTATTGGAATTCAGCCGTTGGTACGTATCCCCAAGGATGTCTAGCCGGGTCCCTTGACTAGATGGACGGGGTAAGTAGTTGCTTTTGAGCGAAGAATTAAACTGCTTTTCACCCCGGGGAATCTGTAAAAGTTGCATGGATGGGTGGATCAACTTGCTTCCTCTAGACACCCGAGTTTGGCCGGATAGCGTAGGGGACAAGGAGGATGTAGTGGTTTGTTCCAGAGTTGACCTATTTTTCTCTAAATTCTTTTCTAGAATGTTGCTTGTGTCCATATAGATCTTCATGCCATGCACATTCTGTACGTGCTGTAACAGAACCCAAGCTGTGACGAATGGCTGCTCACACGTGGAACACGAATAACTGTTTGGTTCTGAAAATATAAAGAAAAAAAAATACAAGTTTTCATTTTGTGAAGACAGGTCAGTTAATTCCACCTTGAAATTACAATTACATTACATATTGCATTTAATAATTATATGCATACATATATATATATATATATAAATCAGATTTGTTAAGTTGCTCCACCACCTTCGGTAGCTCAGTGGTATGGGGACTTATAAAGCTCAAAATCGGGTTGCGATACCCGTGCTGTGCAATGCAAAGTTAGCACATCATGTAGCTTTGCGATGAACAACAAATAAACAAGAAGTTAAGACATTTTACAATTTCAGTGTTCCCAAAATACAATGTGTTCGCAAATTTATCAAAGTTACTCAAGTTAAATTGGGTAAATTTTTTCCCAGAAATTAACTCTTGTGAGGGAGGTTTTGAAACTAATGTCGAACATAAATCATATTGCCAAGCTTCGAAGAGACTAATGAACGTTTTGCTTTCTCCTGCAGAGCGCACATATTTTGACGATATAATGTGCTGGATGTAATCAAACAATGTTTATTTATGCTACATTGCCTGTTTTTCAGATTATAAGATCTAAAGTAGAGAAGTGAATGTAAAATTAAATCCATTAGTAGTGCTTGAGTACATTCACAATTATAGAGTTCAACTGTCGTTTATCGGTAATCGAAAAGTTACAAATACAATTTATTTTAACCATTTTCTACGTTTTTTTTAACGAGATTTTTAATAAATCTATAGATCCGCAAATTACATAAATATTTCAAATTACAAGTTAATCAGCGCATACTTCTTCATTAGTTTACCCTAATATATTGGCAGAAGTAGTCGAGCTGGTGACGTCACATCATAACAGCGGGTACAGTTGTAATTAAACATTTATTGCTACAACCAAATACTTATACACGAACTTATATTTCGACATTCGTAAACGTATTTGAAATTCTAATCAAGGACAGGGTGGCTAAATAACGAGGTACTTGTAGAACAGTGTAATTTGTGTACGTACGCATGAACTGAAGAAATAAAAACACCGATATTATGCGACAATATACAGTTCTTAAATTTTTCATTGAAGATATTGTACTGCATTACCTTTATAGCTACGGCTGAAACCTATTTAATTCTCCTTTATATATATATAAAGTATAGTATAAACGTACACTTGTGTTATTCTGGCTTTAACGTAAAGTTCATTACATTTTTCACGAACAAAGCATAAGTACCGCTAAGCTATTGTACACGTACTTTTTTTTACGACCAATAATATTTCAGTGCTTTCTTGGGTGACGACAGCACCCAGAGCTACAATGTTTTCACCACATTTCTGAATAAAAGCGGAAACGTGAAACGTGATAACAATGTAGAAGAAATAATACTGTTTAGATGTAGTAACTGTAGTACCAACTTTATTCATGTTCATTGATTCCTGAAAAAATTATGATTAATGAGCAGCATTAAATGTATTGTGTGTATAATTATGTCCAGTGTACAGTACTAAATACGGCATGTTTATTTAAACGTCTCCAGTGAGCACTGAGCAGCAGTAAATACGGCGTGGTAAACCTATTCAGTGAAAAGCACTAAGTACGGCGAGTATGTACAAACCTCTCCAGTGACCGACACCAAATACGGCACGTATATTTAAACCTCTCCAATGAGCACCGAGCAGCACTAAATATGGCGAGTATGTAAAAACCTCTCCAATGACCTGCACTAAATACAGTATGTATATAAACCTCTTCAGTAACAAACACTAAATACGGTGTGTGTGTGTGTATATGTGTGTAACCCTCTTCAACAAGAAGCATTAAATACAGTGTGTGTAAACCTCTCCAGTAAGCAGCATTAATACATGTTTAATACATTATTCTATAAATAATCGAAATGTAAAAGAATACTGCTTAAATCTAATTTTTTAAATAATTATTTATAAACTCCTAAGAACATATACGTACAGGTAATTAACGTATTCCGTGTAACATTTTCAAACTGTTACTTATGTGCAAATAATAAGTTCTTAGTCTTGTATAAAAGTCGTTTATGATCAAGAAGCCATTTTAGATCACACACGAGCTTCAGATTCTGTTCACACACGAACTGATGAACATGTTCATATTTTATGCGTGTTATACTTAACTCAGTGTTTTACTTACAAATTCACCTGTGGTTTGAACTTAAAGAGAAAAAAAAAGATAAAACAAAACTGTAGATGTAGTTTTAAAATAAGGATGATGCTTGCGTGTATACGCGGCTATTAGTAAGTCATATACGTAGAAAATGCTTGTTATACGAAGTATATAAAATCGCAAGAAGAACGAATTTCCATGGAGTCCCCAGCACAAGATGAACGTTTTATGCCCCCATACATGCGTAAATACATACATATCCACATAACATTCTACTTCGCAGACTTAAGGCGGTATTAAATATTAGCTGTACAAATATATACTTAAGCTACATACACTGTGTTATGTTCAGCACGTATACTTATACATACTTTAGCAAGGATGACGTACGCACATTCAGAATAGCCGACAAGCTAGTGTCAGGCCAATCCTGCTGTTTGTTCAGAACGTTGCACTGGTAAAGTTATGAATGCTTCTGCGACTTACTATTTTATTCTTAAGCATATTATTCCAGGAATCGCTGGTAGAAAAAAAAAACTTTTAGAACAAGATGAAGAAGAAGAAGAAAAAAAAAGATTAAACACAAGTTGTACTTATAGCGAGTTAAAACGCAATTGCTTCCATGCATAATAATTGGTCAACATAATACTCGGTCAACATTCATTCCGAAAGAAAAATAGAGCAATAATTGAAAATAAAATATTCAACCAGGAAGTATGCGAGTTGGCTCGTAATAAAAATAATAATATCTGTTCTACACGTATCTTAAGTTTGGAGCACATTTTATTACAAATAAAACTATCTAACTATGGGTAAACCTGACTGTAAGTATGTATGTACGTGTATAAACATTTACACACACACACACAGATATATATATATATATATATATA
>NW_013666052.1:322868-326167 GCF_000517525.1 Limulus polyphemus
GCATATATATATGCAAAAGCTATTTGCGCTAGCCATCTCTAATTTTGGGCTGAGTGACTAATGGGCTACTTTAATCAATATTGGTATTTTTTATAATATATAAAAACAAATTATGATAAAATGTAAAGTTATACCAATGATAAAAGACTAAAGATTTTTATGCCTCTCTGGTGGCTCAGCGATAAATCTGTGGGCTTATAAGGTTAAAACTCAGGTTTCCATACTCGCAGTGACCAGAGTACAGATAACCCTTCAGTACCTTCTCGCTTAACAATAAACAAAGAAAAACATCTGTAGATAGCAGCTGTTACTTCGAATGCCTTTAGCTCTCACGATCTTTAACAAAAGAAAGTTTTCTTATGTTATGGGAACTTATAATTCCGAAGCATCTTTTTACAATGAGAAATTTATAGCTATCTTAAATTCAGGGCATGTTTTTTTAAAATCTGGTTACCAGTGTCTTTAAGTATTCCCATCAGCGTTTGCGTGCGTTAATAATGTTTGTCACGCTTGTTTTTCTTCAGTTTCAGTTAAGGTATATGGTAGTAGCCTATACCTCGGTGTGTATATTAACAATATATTAAATGTACATGTAATTAAAAGGGCTAATTAGTTTCTAGATGGTAACGTAATTTGTAACTTCTACTTCATGAATTATTAAAACGTTTTTGAAAATCTGATTTCCTACGAAACGTTGAAATACATCTGTTAAAACTACATTTTTGTTTGCATTAAATTTGTATATTGAAAATTAAAAAGCGCCTAACTGTAATTACTAATAATTAAACTTAAGCTTGAAATGTTCAATAACTCATAGTATGCTCTCCAATGCCTTAAAAAAGGGGGTTAATATTATACAGTTGGCTGCTAGGAAAAAAAAGAAGAAAAACACTTTTGTTGGTTAAAAGTGTACACGGTTTCAGTAATTCTTTTGGGAAAAAAAAACAAAAAAAAACAACCTTTTTCTTTATATATATATAAGACAACCTTCATAATGGTTCACAAAACAAGCTGTTGCTGTCTAAACATGACGTCAGTAATGGTAAATACGCCTTGGCAAAAGTACCACTACATTCTTTTCTACCTTATGTATAGCCTGCTGTGTAATAAATAGTTTGTAATATACATAAACAATCAAGAGATAATAACACAGGACAACAGTTATGCATATGTACAATACACACACACACACACGTACATAATTCTTTATATATTTTATTGGAACAACCTGCTTCCGGTAGAAAGCAAGTCTAACAATCATTATGCAAACCGTTCTCGTGAAGCTCTGAGCATGCGCATAGTGGAACAGGCTCCTAGTTCTGCTTTTTATATATTTTTAAATCGGATCATTATATGGACTTCGATTTGCTCACTCCTACAGCTGCATTAAAGCGATGGTGGCTTCAGGCTCTTCCCTCACGGGAGACAGAGTTAGGTACATCACGTATACACGGACTGTCCAGCCTGCTTTCTCTCGCTAGTTCTGCAAATGTCATTAAAATATTGATTTCAAGTTAGGAACAGTTGAACTGTATGTTCTAAAATGTCTAGTTTGGCAGCCCTACAGCTAGACAATCCGATCAATATTTCTAATAAGACGTACTCCCTCTCTTCTCTTTCTCTCTTGCTAGTCATTTAAATAAATGACTAGCATCCTCATCTACCACATTCAACCCTCATCTTCCTGTCTCTTATTATCCTACACTAGCTGCTGTTTTTATTCTTTTAGTCGTAATGATATTTACTACTAGCCTCACTTATCTACTAGTCTCACTAAAAATAAAAACGCTAAAGAATTTTGACTTACTTTTGTAATGAGCTAGTCACATTTCAGAATACTTTCTAAAGCAAGCTTGTAATTCTGCCTCGTACAGTATATGATACGTTTATAATGAGTTTCGTATGTAAATAAAAATTTGAACTTAGTCGATAAAAATTTTTTATCTTAAAAATTAATTAGCAATAATTTTTGTTTTTAAAGCTGACGATTGCAATCGTGGAGTAAAATCACTGGAGTCGTTATCTGAAAGGTGCAATCAAATGTAATTAAAATACCAGAAATATACATCCGAACAGTGAGCTCGTTGCAACACCTATTAGTAAATATGTATGAATGTATTTGATTCCAAAATACAGCAACAATAATCATAATGATAAGCAGGTGAAAAGTTGTGTGCGTGTAATATTCTATAAGCTTACAACCAAGATAAAATAAATAAATCAAATCACGAAGTTTGTTAACAATATTTCTCGCTCATACTAGTGTGTCTTACATTTATATAATCTTTTTCATTTGCCTTGGTGTTTTATTTCGTTGGTTAAATGCATATGCTTATGCAGATAGACGCACACCTAAAAAGAAGTTTTGAATGTATAATTTATCTTCATTACTATCGGAGTATGAATACATATGTAGACTGACAGCAGTGTTTTCTTCAGTTTCAACGTATTTCACATTTGAACAAAGATTTTCAACGTTCATATCCAGTCACATCGTCTTTCAATTTAGACAGGAGGGGAGGAGCTGAAAGAAGGGGAGTGTGTTTCCCCAAGATCCCCGTCACAGTATGTGGAGAGTAGTGGCGAAGGATAGGAGACTGGTTCCTCATATCAGCGACTATTCCTGACCAGTATCTGACTATACGGGTGATTCTATGGTCCGCATTACTCATTCTAATCGTGTGAGACCGCGAAGGCAAATGATAAATTCTAAAAATACACGAAAACATTTATCATCTTTAACATTTCGGCCATTCAATTTCCACCCGCGTTCCTCTGAATGGAGAGTGCAGATATTTTCCCGAATCAGTAAAGTACGGTTCATTAATTTATATTTCGCTGTATAAAATTTACGTTTAACTAGTAGAAAAGACAGCACCATTAATCGTTAAGCTTACACGGGGTGTACGAATCATCATCGTAATCTAAAGCGTGTTAAACTTGGGTTTTCTTACGCTTTAATCTCACCAGCCATGTTGTCCCGATAATTATCTTACAGTATTATTGATCCAGGTTTAGTTGGCACACAGGATCACCTACAAAAGTTGAAATATTTTTCAAAACGAGACCCAAAATTCGAACGCAAATTAATAAATGGTTCTTTTTCTTTTTGGTGAAAAAAAAAAAAATGGTCACTTTTTGGATGGCGCTCGAGTTTTGGGTCTCGTTTTGAAAAATATTTCAACTTTTGTAGGTGATCCTGTGTGCCAACTAAACCTGGATCAATAATACTGTAATAGTTTCATATCGAGACCCAAAACTCGAGCGCTTTCGAATAGTTGACTATTCTTCTTTATTCT
>NW_013666052.1:326598-329083 GCF_000517525.1 Limulus polyphemus
AGAATAAAGAAGAATAGTCAACTATTCGAAAGCGCTCGAGTTTTGGGTCTCGATATGAAACTATTACAGTATTATTGGTCAGTCTCAAGTCATTTGCAATAATTACCATCTAAATTAGTATTTCATGCATTTTTAGCTAACATTTTAATATTACCTAAATGACCATGAAGCAGGAGAAAGGTTAAGGGTTTAGAGCGGTTCCATTTCAATCCCCATATAACATGTAGCAAATACTTTTGTACGTGTGATACCAATAGTGTCCTCAAAATGCACGTAAGTTATCATATTAACATTGTGTACCAGTTCTTAAGTATAACACATCTACAGTTCATTTCATGTTCGTCTTTCCTATTGATAACAAAGTGATCCTGTGGAAGAGCTCTGAATTTCGGAGCTGGCGAGCTGGTCGCGAATTCGTGCGATACCATAAGATACCCCCACCCCCTACTTTAAGCCTCGAATTGTTATAAAAGTGACAGTCAATCCCACTAGCGTGGATGGTGGGTGGTAAGGTGCTGCTAACTGGCTGCCTTTCTTCTGGTCAATAGTTTAAAATTAGATATGCTGGCAGATAGCCTAAATAGCTTTGGTATAAATATAAAATAAAAATATGTACTAAATCTTTTGCAATGACAAAATGGTATTCAACGACTTGTTGTGTTAGTACTTTAATGTGAAAATAAATTATACTTGGTATATCTTGTTTCTGTTAATCAAATACGTTTAAATAATAAATAAGAAACACGCCTCCAAAACAGGGTAGAAATAACTGGTAAAAAGTATCAAACTGTAAGCTGCATTCCTTTGCATAAGGTGGCAAATATGAATAAAAAGAGGTCACAAAGCAAGTTAATGACGGACAACTGAAAACATCCAACGTAAATATTCCAATAACACTTCGTCGGAATTGAGACAAAATTATAAACATTATTTTTATGCTACAATTTAACTTTCTTTGAATTATCTAATGTGCTTGTTGTTCTTTTTGTTGTTTGTTATTAAGCTATCTGTTCTCTGCCCATCACGGGTATCGAAATCCGGTTTCTAGCGGTATAACTAAAGTGCTTGTCCAGATGCTTATGTGTAAGCTTCTGACTTGATAAACATACGTATGTTTAATAAGATTTGGAGATGGCTTGAACGGGTAATAAAAGAAAGTTTATTACAAGTAACAAATGTACAACGTTTCGACAAGCTTTTGTTAAGCAATATCCGGTCACGTGAACTCTTTATTCCATACTGTATACATATATATATATTCCTATGTCCATGTAAGCTGCTTGTACCTGATGATGACAAAAACATGTCAAAACGATGTACATTTGTTACTTGTAATAAGGTGTCTTTCGTTACCCATTCAAGCCATCTTCAAACTTTATTTTCTAAAAGTGGGTTCCTCGTCATCAAATTAGAATACTTGTGTTTATGCTGCAGCGTGCATAAATATCTTTTCACCAGTTCATGTGTGTTTGTTTCAGGAACATTAATGATATAGAAGTTACGAATTTGGCAAAGTGGGTCTCTTTTGTGATCGCGTTTGTTCGTTTAGCTTATGCACACAACATAAACGGTCAGGTCGTCGGGTTCTACGTCGAGATTTGGTCCATGTTTGTACACTTCGCAGTTTCCGCGGTGAGTGCGTTATAAGAGTAACAGCCAATATCTTTTTCGGTTAAAAACAGCCGCTCACGTGGTGGATGCTAACTGGTTGTTTTCCCTTTAGTCCGAAGTTCAAAATTAGGGAGCGCTGTATCTGACCTTAGGAAGGAAGAGGTCAATGCTGAATCTGACCCTCCCTAGCGTAAGTTTATTAGCAAGAGTAATTAATCAGATAAAAATCTCTTTTCGCCATGTCCACTGGTGGATCAGCGGGACGTTTCCGGACTTACAACGCTAAAATTCGAGGCTCGATTCCACTCGGTAGATAGAGCGCAAATAGCTCATTGTGTAGCCTTGTAACTTAAAAAAAACAAAAACAATTACACCTGTCACCATTCCTTTCTAATGCAGTGGATTCAAAATCTTTAACAGCTAAAATATAAAGTGCAACCTATATTATTCGAATTTGTTACCACACAGACTCGAGCGAGTCTAGTGTTAGCGTACTGATGATCAGGTGATTTCGGGTTCGAGGCATGGTGCTACTAAATACACTTCGCAGTTTCCGCGGTGAGTGCGTTAGAAGAGTAACAGTCAATATATTTTTCGGTTAAGAAACCTTTTTCAACATAAAACAAAACAGCAATTACAGTTAAAGGAATATTATTTAAGTTCACTCCGCTGCGAAGTGTTTTCGCTCTGCCCTTTATTTACACTGTCTAACCTGTAGGTTCTCTCTCGCCTCCTCTTTTTCAACATAAAACAAAACACCAATTACAGTTAAAGGAATATTATTTAAGTTCACTCCGCTGCGAAGTGTTTTCGCTCTGCCCTTTATTTACACTGTCTAACCTGTAGGTTCTCTCTCGCCTCCTCTTCTCATTTT
>NW_013666052.1:330083-332211 GCF_000517525.1 Limulus polyphemus
AATTACAGTTAAAGGAATATTATTTAAGTTCACTCAGCTGCGAAGTGTTTTCGCTCTGCCCTTTATTTACACTGTCTAACCTGTAGGTTCTCTCTCGCCTCCTCTTCTCATTTTCATTACACCCTCTGGTTGTATCTCTTCCATAGAACATCTACGTTTCCTTTGACTTATTTCCAGCACACCAGGAGACATGCTTTTTGATAGGCCTTCCTCAGGTTCTTCGTCAGAATTAGATTCTGCTAAGGAAACTGAGGAAGGCCTCACTTTTTCCTCCTGCCCCCGAATTAAGATTGGCGTACTTCTGTTACTGTTTCCTTTACTGATGGGAGCTGATATACTAGATCTTCGAGTTGGCATTGCAGTAGTGTCTTCTTCATTTTCCTCGCCACTGATGTCGTTTCTTTCATCATAGAGCAGGCAGTTTTCTTTGTTACAACTCCGCACTTTGTGCTGAATAAATTTCAAAATGTCGGATAAGGCAAAATCTTTCTGACAAACACCGCAAGTCAGGATGTCTTGTAAAAGTTCAGGGTCGGCTGTAGAAGAGAAAGAAACAAGTTAAAACTTTCAATTAGATCATAAAGCTTGCTTTAACACAAAATACAGCATTGCTAAGTATTTCTATACTTTAATATTAGGTACAACTACGGCTGTAGAAGAGAAAGAAACAAGTTAAAACTTTCAATTAGATCATAATGCTTGCTTTAACACAAAATACAGCCTTGCTAAGTACTTCTAACTTTAGTATTATGTACAACTACGGCTGTACAAGAGAAAGAAACAAGTTAAAACTTTCAATTAGATCATGAAGCTAGCTTTAACACAAAATACAGCCTTGCTAAGTACTTCTAACTTTAATATTATGTACAACTACGGCTACTTGTATTAAAAACAACAAATTCTGCTATTAAAGCAGTGGACGTGGTAAGTAAGTGGACACAGTGATGGTTCCAAATATAAGTAGCAACAACCGAATAAGCAAGGATCACTTTATTCCTCAGATTTTTGGAGGAAATAGAGACCGAACTGTAATCACTCAGTGTAAAAACGTCAACATATCCAAGTCTTACTGATGATGAAACGTTAGTAGCTTTCTTTCCTTCCCACCGAAGCCCTACACTCCAATTCAGGAATTTTACTCTTCTGTTCTTCCATTTCACGAGGTTATTATTCCTCCCTCTAGAATATCACCTAAAGGCAGTGTTTTTTTTAATATTCTTTCTTCTTCAGAGAAACATTAAATTATATGGTTTAAATGGTGGCATGCAGTATCACTACCTAATGATTTCTCGATGTTTTTTTAATTATTTTTTTATACGTCAGACGTTCTTTTATTTATATTTACAACGGGTGTAGCTCTCAGTAGCACAGCAGTATGTCTGCGGACTTCTATAGCTAGAAACCGGGTTTGATGCCCTTGGTGTGGCTTTGTGCTTAACTATAAACAATCAAATACAACGTGTATCCAACTGATGACACAAAGCTTTCTCACTTTTATAAGTAGAAAGGTAAGAAGGGGTTATTTAATTAGAAATATTGATTTTTAGTTTCTCTTCAAAACATGCAGCTTGCTTTGGTCGGAAGTTAATATTAATACCGTAATTAATTTCCAACGTTTCTATTGTAGCAACTCATTATTTTAACACAAATCACTTTCTGATATTAAATTGTAAAAACTTGCAACTCCAAAACACTTGCTGAATCGCACAACTGAGCAATAATTTACCGTAATCCACGTGACTAAAGTAAAAATCCGTTCTCATAAAGTCAACATGCAGCATTAAACTGGTATAGAAAGGTATATTGATAAATCCACCTCAAACATTTTCGGTTTCGAATTTACTGAACATAAAACAATGGCGCACAAGAACATGTAACCTACTCGGGTTCAAGCTATCATACAGCTAGAAATGTTATTGAAAAATAATTCATGTTAAACATATTTAATATGATAACCTACGAAATTCCAGCTACCATACAGCTAGAAATGTTACTAACTAAGAAAAATTGTTTGTTGTGTAAAGCTACCCGTCCCTAATTTAAAAGTGTTTCGTTTTTTGAATTTCGCGCAAAGCTACACGAGGGCTATCTGCGCTAGCCGTCCCTAATTTAGCAGTGTAAGACTAGA
>NW_013666052.1:332256-334138 GCF_000517525.1 Limulus polyphemus
ATGTTTGGTGGGTCGGGGATTCGAACCCGCGACCAGCAGATTGCGAGTCGAGTACCCTAACCACCTGGCCATGCCGGGCCATTTAAAAGTGATAGACTGTAGGGAATTCTTGGGCTAATCCTTTACTGTCGTATCATAACCCTCATAGGGCTGAAAGGGCGAGCATATTCGGTGAAGGGATTCGAACTCGCAACCCGTAGATTGCGAGTCGAGCGCCTTAACCACCAGGCCCTACCGGGTCAAGAAAGACTATATATATATATATATTGTTAATTTAACACCTAAAGAAATTCAGCTTCTTTATGCTGTATCCCGCGAAGATTCTCAGATTGCCATTTAAAAAAAAAAAGCTTCAAAAATATACGTTCAAATACAGTATAGATTTTAATATACTTCAATCAGTTTAGAGATGTGCCGTTGCAGTAAGATGCAAATTACAATTCACAATTCCAATCCTTAAACATTGTTGCATTACTCACCTTCCTAATGCTCCTCTTAGTTGATAATTGATGCAAAAAACGTTATTTAGTTGTTATTCTATACACGAAACATATTCAACAAAGACAAATCAGAAGTTAATGAAATATACTCAATTTCGGAATCACTGGAGTCCCACCCCCTCACGTTACAAAGATAATTGACTATAGGTGTGTTTTTTTCTACTATCACTCTATGCAAATTTTTTATGCACTTTCTTCTGAAAATATAAATTCTAGTTTAATCGATTCGTTTCTAGTACTCAGTGCAACACAATCAAGACCTATGTAAGCAGTTTATATCAGCATGTCTTAGCTCTAGTGAAATAAAACCTTTCACAAAAAGCTCAGATAGAAGTTTCTATGGTTGTTTTGAATTTCGCGCAAAGCTACGCGAAGGCTATCTGCGCTAGCCGTCCCTAATTCAGCAGTGTAGGACTAGAGGTAAGGTAGCTAGTCATCACCACCCACCGTCAACTCTTGGGCTACTCTTTTACCAACGAATAGTGGGATTGACCGTATCCTTATAACGCCCCGTACGGCTGAAAAGGCGAGCATGTTTGGTGGGACGGGGATTGCGAGTCGAACTCCCTAGCCACCTGGCCATGCCGGGCCACGAGATAGAAGTGCTAATAAAGAACAGGAATACGCCTGAATACACTATAAACAATTCACTGAAAATTAAGTGTTTTTCTTTTTGTTCACAATTTTCACGAAAAAATTATACAGAACTATCCTTAATTTTGAACTGATTTGAGGGACAGCAGATAGCAAACAGCACCTGTCGCCAACTCTTGAGCTACTCTGTCGTAACCGAATAGTGGAATTTGTTCATCCCTCATATAATGCATTCACATCCCCAAGGTGCGGAGCAAGTTTCTGTGGCAACGGGACGCGGACCATAAATTGTCCGATGCAAATCTGGCTCAATATTATATTACAGTTATCATCACCATACTTACAAGTTCCAGTCCTCTGCTTTCTAAAGCCTGTTCTGTAATTAGTTAGTCATACCCGTATAATACGTTCGTGTTAATTTCTTATTAAATAGATAATTTTGCGTTTATTTTTGTACTTTTATGCTCATTGTCATACCATTTTTTTTTCTTCTACATAAATTATTTTAGGATCCATATGTATAAATGTACTTGAAGTTGTTGTTTTAGCGCAAAATTACAATATGGGCTAACTGCGCTCTGTCAAGGCGTAGAATCAAACTCCGGATTTTAGCATTGTAAGCTCGTTAACGTACAGATGACCCATCGAGGAGACTGTACCGGAAGATCTTAGCAACAAGAATTAATGAGTTGATATCTCGGGACCATCTTCATTGCCCGGCATGGCCAGGTGGTTAAGGCACTCGACTCGTAATCTGAGGGTCGCGGGTTCGAATCCCTCTCACACCA
>NW_013666052.1:334148-335992 GCF_000517525.1 Limulus polyphemus
GCAGATAGCCCTCGTGTAGCTTTGCGTGAAATTCAAAAACAAACAAACAAACCATCTTCATTAAACTTCCATTATAAAATCAAATAAATATAACTGTGTATTTTAAAATTGTAAGAGGAAAAACAACTAACGCTTAAATGTAGGAGATGTCCCGCATTAACTAGCGAAACACTTAAGAAAACAGAGCTATGGTAAACAAACGCAGAACGGAAAACAAATTCGATACATATGCCTGAATTTTACCTGTTGTTGTAGGTATGACTTTGAAACGAACCATTTCCTGTGTACCGTTAGGGATTCCTACATCACGTACAAACTGTTCTCACAAACACGCATGCAGCTGACCAATGGTTCTTTCTCTGACCATGTCATTGTCCTGACCACCCTAGTGTGGGAAAGCCATGCTGCGTCCAAAGGTCAGGATATTTTGTCGGTCGTGGAATACTACACTAACATAACAAACAGGGTTCTCTGCCCTAAGCTGAAACTCCTGCTTAGTTGTAACAAAATTTAGACTAAAGTAAATAGTCTTCTTGATAGGGCTAACCAGTTAGCCACTAAGATCGCTATCTATCTATCACTAAGCCTAGAAGACGACAACCTTCATTGTTTTAGCTAGTAACAGTAAACAAAAATTTAATCCTTCAAACTCTAAGCTATCGATTCTTTAGATTAAAACTCTTAAAAAAATTATAGTGCCCATTTATTTTTAGTTAGAAAAACTATGCCCTGAAATTTTACATCTATTTTAATTTTTATGGAGAATATTCCACATTTTCATCTTCCCGATTTGCTCATTCTGATAACATGTAGTGTTTCCTATAACGATAAGAAAAAAAATCTCATTAACTGATTTTTTTTCTCTCTTCACGGCATATTAATTTGAACTTTCAAATTCATCTTTCGATACACGTGTTTAAATGTCTATTTTGCTACTTTTGTTCATCATTTCAGTCCCAAGCACGTTTTTAAATATTTATTCTCCAGACAAAGAAGAGAAAAAATATCTTTTAGATTTTGCGAGCCATTTTTGCAATATGTAATGCCAATTGAGCTATAAACATTTTAGCGGAATAAAAAAATATATAAACCTAAATCGATCCTGCGTACTATGCAAAGTGCAAACAATCAATTAGATGAATAATTCTAAGGAAATAGAATTAAAAACTTATTTATTATAACTGATAAAATTTACATGTCGACCTACTTTTTTTTATTTTTTTTATTTTATCCGAGTAGATAATTCATGAAAAAGTTAAGTTACTTGATTCCTAGACTAGAATAGTCACAGTAGCCAATAGAAACAATAAAAAATGCCGTTTTTTATGTATTAAATCTATTATCTCAAAAGGCTTAATAAAAGAATCTATCGTCAGAGTCTAGTATATATTATCAATACATTGTCTTTTTTAATGGTTCTTGCGCCACATCTGCTAAGCAAACAAAGACAATTTATTGTTAGAAATGCTTTCAAAGATTTATTATATGTAGAACCCGAGAACCTTCTCTAACTTTTTCTTACTTCATTTAGTACCCGACAGTATGATAGTTTCGTAAAACAGTAATTTAGATAACACGTTATATACTGAATGAGACTGTGAAGCCTTGGCTTAAGCTGTTTTTATCAATATTACAAGTCTCTCTAAGTTGTAAATGAAAGTGTTCTCCCATAATAATCCAATAAGTAGTGATTTAATCAGACGTTGGGATATGTAATTTTTATTTTATGTACTGCCTAACCAAAAATCTAAACTCCTAAGTAACATTTTCTGGTTTTATAAGTGATAACTGTATGTATGTGTATATATATATATATATATACACACACACACACTAGTTTTTGG
>NW_013666052.1:336663-338091 GCF_000517525.1 Limulus polyphemus
ATTACTGCGAGCTCTACGTTTTTCGTCTTTTTTTAAGCAAATTACGAGAACCTTAAAACTCTAGAAAATCAAATTTACTTCTTCTACAGAAAGAGAAATATTTCTTTATAGATAAATCAAGTCAAGAAAAAGTATCAATGGCTTAAAATGAAGGAACGGTGTATATCGTAAAAAGGTCGTGTAAAAGTCTAAAACATATGGTTTCCCTTTTAGAAATGCAGTGACAACATGCTCATGTAGGAATGTTTGGTCTTTAAAAAGACAAGTCATAAAACTTTTACGACTACCGTCTAGTGGTCAGCTACACAATGAGGCCTATCTGCGAGTCGATCCGCCGCAAAGAAGGGGGGCTACTAGACTTGTAACACACTAGATGCTTAAACAACACTTTTATTTCTGTCCTTGTAGGGTTTGCCTGTAAAGGCGTTCAGAAATGAAATGCCACTGACCGATAGACCCAGAGGTCCCGTTTGACGAAATTCCTTTCTACCCTTCGCCCTGTGGTCATCTAGATGGCCATACAAGAATTTCACTGAACGGACAACCCTGTTTAAGTTGTGAGTAAATAACTCCTGCTCGTAAAGTCTGACGCCAAAGTTAGTGATCAACCCTAAAACTGTGTAAGTGAATACCTTTCTTGGATTTAAGCACTACAAAACTACAGGGCGTGGCACAGTTTCTATCCGCATGTCAAAAGTTCACGGAAAATGTACTGTAAATAATACTTAAGCTCCATAACAAATTTCAATGCTATAAAAATATGGACATTTTATTAAAAGATGCCTAATTTGTATGAATGTTTGGTGCTCACAATTTCAAATCACAAAGTAGAAGTAGTTGCAAGTTGTGAAATACGATGTTATCTGCATTTTTCAATTAAAATATCATTAAATTCGAGTACATCATTAAACTATTTTTTTTCTTCAATTAATTGTTTATCTTATCTAACATTAGGTGGCTAGTAAAGAAACGTTCAGTTTTTAGAATAAAGAGGCATTTCAAACAAAAAATACAATGATTTATATATATATATATATATATATAAACAATAAAATAATTCTCGTTTGGTACACTTTTCTGCCCTCCAATATTTGCATCTGTTGCTTTGTTGTTTTTCCACGATGCATGAATATTGCTACGTCCAATCTTATTAATGATATAATAAACATTGCTGATACTTAATATTTCTGTTGTTTGTATTAAAAACATGTGAGGTATGCTAATGAACAAGCACTCTTAAGGAGAAATCATGCACCAAAACCTTTGGAGTTAAAACGAAATTAGAAACGCACACACATTAAAAGTTTCTTAAAATGTCGTTCTCTTCTAGACTTTTAAGAAAAAACCGTCCTTAAATGTTGTTGAGAACCGAATACTGTTTGTTTGTTTTGAATTTCGCGCAAAGCTACACGAGGGCTATCTGCGCTA
>NW_013666052.1:338725-344651 GCF_000517525.1 Limulus polyphemus
AGCATGTTTGGTGTAACGGGGATTCGAACCCACGACCCCCAGATTGCGAGTCGAGCACCTTAACCACCTGGCCATGCCGGGCCAACGAATACTGAAACAAGGATGGATACGAATCCTATTTGATGGACCAGTGCTTTAGCCACATACGTTACTGAGTCTGCGCGATAGTAAAAATCATTTATCACTTCACTGTTTGGTGAGAAAGGAGTCTTTCTTGGCAAGGCCATTGAGCCGCGCGAAATGTCTCGGGAAGTATAACTTTGTATGACGATAACTTCAGTGTTACAAACTTACATACTTAAAAATGCATACAACAATAATTAAAGAAATCAGAACAATCACATCAAGAAACAATATTAACCACATTTAAAAGAAAAAAAGGGGTAGATTTAAAACGAATATAATAAATATCTTGCTATTTATATCTGCTGAAAACACAAACTACTGACGGTTTAAAGTAGCGTATAGTATCGCTGATACACTGGTTACAGACAGCTTTTGTGATGCATGTTAAATATCCAAACTTTGTAGGCACAAAAAGGTAGCTAAAAGACTAAAGAAACACTACCAAAATTAGCAACAAAACGAGTGAAACAAATAAAAAATATATATATACGTTTCTTTGAGCTCATGTATTTCACTTGACTCCTCTATAGGATTGTGGAGTTCTTCAGAGTTAGTTGTAGGTACCGTATTGTTACCTACTTCACCTGACTCCTCTATAGGATTGTCGAGTTCTTCAGACTTCGTTATACTTATATTGTCAGCAAACTACATAATTCACCTAATTCCTCTAGGATTGTGGAGTTCGTCAGACTTCGTTATAAATATCTTGCCAGCAAAATGCATAATTCACCTAATTCCTCTAGGATTGTGGAGTTCTTCAGACTTCGTTATACTTATCTGGTCAGCAAACTACATAATTCACCTAATTCCTCTAGGATTGTGGAGTTCTCCAGACTTCGTTATAAATATCTTGCCAGCAAACTGCATAATTTACCTAATTCCTCTAGGATTGTGGAGTTCTTCAGACTTCGTTATACTTATCTGGTCAGCAAACTACATAATTCACCTAATTCCTCTAGGATTGTGGAGTTCTTCAGACTTCATTATAAATATCTTGCCAGCAAACTACATAATTCACCTAATTCCTCTAGGATTGTGGAGTTCTTCAGACTTCGTTATAAATATCTTGTCAGAAAACTACATAATTCACCTAATTCCTCTAGGATTGTGGAGTTCTTCAGACTTCGTTATAAATATCTTGCCAGCAAACTGCACATTTCACACCTCCTAGTGCCTCAGTGGTACGTCTGAGGGTTTATAACGCTAAACATCGTGTATCGATGCCCGCAGCAGGCAGAACAAAGATAGCACAGTGTGTAAATTTGCTCTTAACAACCTATAGACATACTTCGCCTGATTCATCTGGAATTGTGGAGTTCTTTAGATTTCGTTATAAAGATTTTTTTGGCAAACTGCATATACAAATTCAGTTTTTTGTTCTTGTTCTACTGATTTTCACCACCCCAATTAATTAATACGTATAACAACTGATATAGGCTGTGTATAGTACAACATATTTTCTCGAGTACAACCACTGAGCATACGATGTTAATAACGAACAGCTGAAAACTGAGAAAGACAGCGGTCTTGTTAACCATTCATGAACGTTGGTTATATTAACGCTTAGTAAACAAGCTCACCAGAAGTAGTTTAGGCCATTTTACTACAGGCCATTTCATATTAGCATAATAGAACCAAAACAACACACACACACACACAACAAAAAAAAACATATCTCATTACATTAACCCTTCGTTAGTCTTCTGGGGTCTTCATGGACCCCAACTATTTTGTAAACATCGGCACAGACAGATGGAAACACGTACATGTTTATTCTCGGTAGCTTCAATATTCGGCTAGTTTGTGTTAAAATGTTACATTTAATTTGGTAAAATTTTGTTTGTTTGTTTTGTAGCTAAGCACAAAGCTACAACATGGGCTATCTGTGCTCTTCTCACAACGGATAGCGTTGTAAGTCCGCAAACATACCGCTGTGCCACTGGGGGGGGGGGCAGGTGGTAAAAAATAAACAAGTTGTAACATTCAATGTTAATTTATTGATTAATAAACAAAAAGAATGTTAGCGTTTTTTTATTTCCAAAATAATAGTTTATTATTATTTAAATATTCTTAAATTATTTTTTATGAAGAATATGGAAAGGTTTTACAGAAGACTAACGCACGGTTAAATCTATAATTAAAGTGATACGACTGTTTTACATTGTCTTTCAACCTTTAGCTATTGTTATATTAGTGCGACCACACTTCTTGGCATAGCTCATTCATTGGTATATAGTCTATGGTACGACTATACATATCAAAACAATTCGTAGTTTATTATTTATTACTATTAATGTAGTTTCGCCAAGATGCTTAACTTTAGAGTTTCTGTTTACGATAATAACAAATTTTAAGAGTAATAATAATAATACCATAAATGCGATGAAATTTACCAATGAGAAGAGTGGTGACATATAATCATTTTAATAATTTACAGTTAAGTTTGATGTTTATTATTAAGCACAAAGCTACACAAAGGGCTATCTGTGCTCTACCCACAACGGGTATCGAAGCACGGTTTCTAGCGTTGTAAGTCCGCAGACATACCGCTGTGCCACTGGGGGGCGGCTACAAGTAAGTTATCACTATCTCACCCTGCATAGTTTTTCCCCCCTATCAAAATGGTTACATAGTACTTTGCACATCATATAACAAGAATGTCAGGTAGTCCAGAATACATCAAAGAAAGAGTAATTTTAAGTACTGAAAGTTGAACTGGTGATTTATTGTCATGTTTCCCCGCAAGGGGGCCAAAGGCTATCTGGAGGGGTCACCTGTTTTCACCATTCGCACCACTTTACTGTATTGTGTTGTCTCTCAGTCAGTCAGTAGACAATAAAGTGACGTCACATAAGGGACGCTTAACGTTGCAATTTGTACCGTCGTGACGACAGTAAAACGTGCGCATGCCATGAATCACGAGAAGAATTAAGCACTCTGAAGGCTACAACATAGGATGACATATGAAGTTGAAAAGCAAGAAATATAAATATTTAATACTGTTAATTTTGATTTTATTTACTCTTGAAACAAAAACTTTCGGGGACCAAGAATTGGCTGAAACAGTTCTTCATAAGATTACTTTGTTGTTGTTGTTGTAAGAAACATTAATATTTTATCCGATATGTAGGCAATCCATCCTAGAAGGCAGCTAAGTACAACTCTTCGTCACTCAATCATACAAATGAAATACCAATGTGTCCCAGCATCATTAACTTGTATAAATTTATTTTAGCAGCTTGACGAACACACCTTTACGAGAAATGAGATAATGTTGACCGCAACAGCTTCTTCAAAATAACATTAATATATATACACACACACGCATATTCAAACATCTGACTTGAATTAAACTGCTTTACACACAGAACTTAAGCTGAGCTGTTGGAACTGTAAAAGAGCCTGAAGAGTTTTGTGTAGAGCAACTGTAGACATAACGGGTGAGTAACGGAAACACCACACACACACGTTCTGGTTTCGTGTTTATTCTAGCACCAAACAACATCACCTTGTTGACCCACATCTGGTCGCTTTTAAGATTGTCTGTTTGTTGACCAGTCAGTCACCCGACGGACACCCAAGCCTGTTCAGCTGAGCCATGTATACAGTTCCAGGGAGTCAGGACCCAATACAATAGATGCTCGCCGTTGTCCTCTCGATAATGAAGGAAACTGAGGGGCCAAGGTCAAATGAAAAGTCCACTTAAGGGTAACAGTTGGTGGTATAATACTTCTTTGAAAAAATAATTTAGCTTCTGTCTGGCTACGCGATTCGTAACGCAGCACCATGCTGCCCAGAGGTCACTGGGGGTCATTTGTCCAGCCATGCGTGTTTCTGTCTCTTCAAACGACAGAAATTGTTGCCCCGGGGAACGAGAGTACTAGACGTTAGGGTCCTGCAGAGAGGGAAGAAAATGAAGGAGTAAACCTCTCGGATAAGGTTATTAGGTCTTCAACGCTGACCAGTTTGTTGTGCACAAACAACCTTGTTTTTATGAATACACAGAAAGAGTTTGAATGTTGATCAACCAGAAGGAAAAAAAAATTCACGGTAGGCAACAATTCAGAACACTTTGACACACTATTCATCCCAGTGTTGGAAATACACAAAGCACTCTTTAGTCTCTCTCTCTTTTTTTTTTTTAGTTTGTGTAACTGAATTTTGTAATTAGGTTTTACGAAATATCACAAAGTGCCGTTGTTGCTTTAGAGCGGAGCTCTATAATACTATCTGCGCTCTGTCCACTGCGAAGAATCGAATCCTGGATTTTAGCGTTGTAGGGGCGTAAACTTATCACTGATCCACCGGGGATCATAAAGTACTGAGTGACATTTTTTTAGAAAAGGTGCTTTACAAAAACGTAAAAGAAGCATGCTATATACGTGGCACGCGATTCTTTTATAACATATAACGAAAAAAACAACAACAAAAAGACCATAAAACTGTATAACCTGTGACAGAATGTTACATCATACATCAATAGTAACATTACAGCACAAAACCCTTCCATACTGACATGTTATTTCACAATAAAACACAAATATTCTAGTTAACATACACGATCTGACAATGTATGATAACTGTGTTGAATGTTGACTGACTAGCACGTATAACTTGAAAGATAAAACTTCAATAAAATTACTTTTACATCATGTTACAAAACTCATTAGTGGGCCAAGATTTGTTCTCGGTCATAAGGTATACCAATGAGTCAGAATGTTAACGCATACACACATTTATCCAGGCCAACTTGATAGACACGCATTAACGAGTTATTAAATAATGAATTAAGTGTTTGCAAAACGGAGTTTCGCTTCACTTTCACCAACTGAAGAACGCAACGAAAACATACGATTCTATGTCGTTATAGTAACTTCCTGGAGGAATGCTCAACAGTTTCAGAAGAAAAGTCTAGGAAATAAATTATACAACAACTAAATGAATAATAATTCACCAAACTTAACGATTTGATTTTAACATCAAGACATTCTTACAGGAGCTGCCGGACGTGGTCATGTAGATAACGTGCCAGGCTGCAGAACGTAAAGATCGAGGTTCTCTTTGTACAATTAGTGACGGCTATACACCCCAGGAACCTCTGATCTGTTTGTTTGTTTGAAATTAAGCCCAAAGCTACAAAATGGGTTATCTGTGCTCTGCCCACCACGGGTATCGAAACTCGGATTCTAGCGTTGTAAGTCCGCAGGCATACCGCTGTGCCACTGGGGGGGGGGGGGGGCTCTGGTCTGGCTGGTTAGTCCACGTGAGCATAGGGTGTGTGTCGTTCAACTTGAAAATAGCAAAACCAGAAACTGTAACTCGCTGTTCATATATCACCATTTCCATTTTCGTATAGAGAGTCAAATATTATAAAAAAAAGTGTTAAATCTGTGCATTTTCGTGTGTTTCTCGAAATTAAACGTGAGTTGTTATCAAAACATAGGAAAACTTTAGTTCAGCCACTGAAACACAAGGTTACAATTATGTAAAGTTAAATAAAAATCCTAGTCTCTTCAATATTTTCTAATACGTATAATAACAAGATCACTTTGGGACCGAGAGACAGCTACTTCAGAAACCTGTTTATACTTCTACCATTATGAGTTCAAACAAGTAATTGTTATACGTCATTTATATTACTCGATGCAATAACACAGGTCTGCGAATTTAAACTTCATAAAAGTTGTTTTGGTTTTAATAACCGATCTTCCATAATTCAGCTACGCATGTTTCGAAAATAATATTAATTATTTTTATATCACGTATGGATTTTTTTACGAATCGAGAAGACTAAAAACTC
>NW_013666052.1:344865-346769 GCF_000517525.1 Limulus polyphemus
CATCCTGATTTTTATTTTTGTTTCTGAAATCTACGTCTTTTAACATCAAAACTACGTGTTGTGGTCTCTCTTTTATGCATTGCGTTATGACGTGTTGTGAAAAATCTGTACGTGATGGAGAAAATTGGATATCATTTTCGGATTCAGCATACAGGAATTATTGTAGAACATGTAAAAAATATCATGGCAATAAAAGCATTGCAGGCCTGTGTTAACAGGAATCCACTTTTTGTTCCTAAAATTCCCAGTGGATTTTGTTGTTTAAAAAACAGTTAAGCCATTAACTGTGAGTACTAGTCCATGCAGTAGTGTTCTTAGATAGTTTTAAAAAGAAAACAATTGCAGAACCCTCTGTATGTAACGAAGTGCGGAGTACGATTTTTCAACAACATGGAACCCCCAGGTTCACAGTGCGGCATGCTAACCACTAATAAACTTAGTATTCCGAAAATTGTTTAATCTCGAAGTCTAATTTCAAGGGAGGTCCAGTTCAATCTACACTTCGATCAGCGTGTGTTATTGGCTTATACTAGTTTCGGAGAATTCCACTCCTCATCAATAACACAAGTTAACCAAATAGAGATAAGCTGGACACATATCACACTGAAAAGTATCAAACATACGACACTTTTTCTTCAATTCACCTATCCAGTGTACAGGTTTTTTCTCATGGTGACTATAAAGCACGTTCACACCAACAATATGTTGGTCTGATATAACTTGCCACGACATTCTATACTTCTATAAATGGAGTCTGGAAGCATGGATATTTAATTATTTACATGAACCGAACAAAATTAGTCGTTCTTTGTGTGAAAGCTATTTCATCCTGTTATGAAATTATTGACATACGATTTTTAAAAAAAATCTGGAGAAAATCGAAGAAATTTAAGACCCTGTAAAGTATCTACTAAAACACACATAACTTTCTATGTAGAAAATGCAAAAGGAGTTCACAAAATAGCGGTATTGAAAGTGTTAGATTAAAATTGTTGACTAGTTAGTTACCTTAAAAATTCAAATCAAATAACATGAATGAATAGTAAACCTAGCGATTCAAAACATATTGATTATGGCGTTCCGGAACATCTGTACCCGGATCTAACGATTTATATATATATATAAAAATAACGTCTGTAATTTATCAGGATTAATTAATACAGACATAGATGGCTACGTAAGTGGATGATAGTCTACGTTTCTAAAAGTAGTATTTGGATGATGTATTTGATTCAGCATTGTTTGGATAATAATATTTTAACTCTGAATGTTGAAAGGGAACGAAATAAATCAACTTTTCATACAATGTAACTGAACAACTAAATAAATAATTACGTATACATTATAGATATATATTGTTATAAAACACAATGGCATTGTCCTAATTCATGTGTAGTGACGAAAATTTAATATTTAGTTGTTATAACAGATAGCAATCGTAGATGGAATAAGGATGTTGATTATCTTTGTTCTAGGATTATAAATTTAATATATACATATAAACAACTAGGAAGAATACCTTAACTTATTAGTTAACATATTGTGTATCTATTATGTAGATTTTTCAATATGATATACTATGATAAGGAGGATTATATTCAAATAGCTTACAAACTTTGGTTAAAGTAAAAAAAAAATTACATCGTCCTATAAATTACCCTACAAACCTTTTTAGGGACCTTAAAGTATTGACAATTAGACAATTGTGTTTAAAAGTTGGCCCGGCATGGCCAGGTGGTTAGGGCATTCGACTCGCAATCTGGGGGTCGCGGGTTCGAATCCCCCGTCACACCAAACATGCTCTCCATTTCAGCCGTGGGAGCGTTACAATGTGACGGTTAATCCCACTATTCATTGGTAAAAGAGTAGCCCAAGAGTTGGCGGAGGGTGGTGATGCCTAGCTG
>NW_013666052.1:347025-351776 GCF_000517525.1 Limulus polyphemus
TTTCATTGCTAAATTAGGGACGGCTATCGCAGATAGTCCTGGTGTAGCTTTGCGTGAAATTCATAACAAGACAATTTAAAAGTTTTATATAACAATTCTGAAAATACGATGAATATCCCACATAGAGCAAGGAAGTTGTATAAAAAAATTCAAATATTTTTGTCAAAAACTTCATAATCTGTTACCGACGTCTATAAAAGAGAAGTTGTCAAATGACTAACAACTGATTCTACAGAGACTTTGCGAGATAATTTATAATAAGTTTAAAGTTGTACAAGGATGTTACAGTTCTCTATTTATTATTATTTATTTCTTGATTGACGGTGATTATGCCCACGCACAAGTACTTATGTGGACAATTATGTCTCAAACTTTTTCTCTTTTGTGGGGAAATAGAAAATATAGTGCTTTGATATAAATAATTTTAAGTAGACATCCAAAACAGTAACAGATACTGTATGTTTACATATAAATTAACAGCATTTCACACATACATATATATATTCATATAGTTAATAAAAGTTCCTAACTTTTGCCTACAGGGACGGTGCAACTATAATAACCCCGAAACAAATCCACTTAGTGTATAACATTACTAGATGAGTCCTTATATCCTTATATTTTCTATAAGATACTAACCATCTATTCTTACGATGGTTTTTTTTTTTAAAAAAAATGTGTAATCTATGCATAACACTTTAATTTCATTGAGAGCTAGTTATCATATCCAAGAGATGGCGCCAGTTACATATGGAAAACAATTACTTCTTTTCTAGATAAAAAAAGAACATAAAACTCTAGAGATTGGAGGTAATGATGTCCTTTACAAAATGAATATCATACCACATAGTGAGGTTCAAACCCGAAGCAATATAACATCCAGACGTAATGAAACATGTGGCAGACAAAGTATGGGGGAAACAGCTGCACGTAGGTTTGCATCTGACGTAGCCTGCGTGATGCGACAGTTGGTCTCGAGCTATTCTTATGTGGGAAAAGGATACTAAACTATACCTTACTTCTAACTGTTCAACAAGCGAGTGAATTATTCCATTAAGAGGCAAATAAGAAAACCCAAAGAATGCGTAAGAGTAATATTTAACTCTGGGCTGGCCATTGGAAGACGTTACAATATACGATATCTTTTCTGTGATGGTTCACAAATTGCTTAGCAACATAACAAGTATCTATGATACAAATATCCGCAGATGACAAGAAAATTATTTAACTTTCACAAATTCTAAATTTATTAAGTATTTGTCTGTTCAGTAGAACAAAGAGGAAATTGTCTATTTCCCCCGTCATAACCTTAATATAAAACCTAAGTCAGTTTGTAAATATTACAAAATAACCAGTTACGTGTCAATACAGGCACAATAATATGTGCTGCATGACCATTTGTCAAGAACGTTTGATATACTAAATTCAGGATTTCGTGTTTGTTTGTTGTTGAGCTCAAAGCTCAAAATTGGGCTAGCTGTGCTCACCACGGGTATCGAAACCCGGTTTTAGCGTTATAAATCTTCAGACTTTCCGCTGAGCCACTGGAGATGGGGGTGGGGTTCTAGGACTTCGTGTTTAACCTATATAAAAAAATTACAACTTATTACGACTTATCTCTTAGACACCCGAACTTACAGTGAAGTACAGACAATCATTACTTTATGTAGGCTAAAACGGGAACATATACACTTACTGTGACGTAATAAAAATAATGTCGTGTCCTGTGCAGCACGATAATAAGGCAAGTTAAACTGATAAAAGTACAACAGTTCAGCAAAATCTAACAGTTTATATATACATACACACATAAAGGCATGTATCTAAATATATCTACATGCTAAGTCACTGTCTTAGGGTCAGTTTTGTTTTGTGATGAGCGAGACTATTTATTAATACGAGCTTTTTTAGTATATCAAGTTATACGGTTTTCAGCATATAGTGTTTCGTCAGTAACAGCAACTGCTTGTTATTGTACAAACACCCAGACATACCTTTCCTCCAGACATAAGGCATACTTTGTCCATGCAGTGGGAGGACTCACGACGTTCCATTGTACCTTTCCATGTGCCCCCTACCATTGATCGTGATTTATTTTTGACATGCACAACATCTGATATAATGGTTGAAATGTTAATGAATCTGCTATAAAATTTCACACTATGCTGACAAGTAGCTAACAGTCCACCCCCACCATTACCTATTCTTAGCATCGAATACAATACATAAGAACGATGTTACTCTTTTGTATGCCTTTCAAAGAGTATAGTGTTAAACACAATCTATTAGACAAACCTCAAAGGCTAACTTGAATAATCTAACAATGAAGACATTATAAATGATTTACACCAAGATGAATCAAGACAAAATAACATATTTTACTCCACTTCCAATTCTTTAAACAACATATATTTTCCTTAATGGATCAAATGTTCTTCATGTGCTGAATGTTGGCTAAAATATACGATTTATGGGATTAGTGGCACGTCAGCCGATGAAAAGGTTACAACCAGTATGTTTTGTATATGCAACCATTGTAACCTAGTACGTATTCTTCTCATATTTACTTTGCGATCAGTGCAGTTGTTCTGTCTAACGCTCGTGATCGTGTGGATTACAAATAATGGAGCCAATTTCCAAATTTGACCAAGGAAGAAGAAAAACTTCATGGACACGGAAAGGGTTAGTTTATTAATATACAGAAACTTTTCCTATTTCCATACACCTCCCTTTGGCTTTGATCACGTTTTTAAATTCACTCCTTATACACTAATTTCTTTGTACTTCTCATATATTAGTCAAATCCAGACAATTGGCTAAAGCTAACAGTTTCCTCTTTTCCTTTTAACATTAACCATATCTTGGCATTTGTTCTAGATTGTACACATTTCCTTGTAACTGTTCTATCAAAGTTTGACTTTTAACTCTGCTCCTGTCAACACTACTGCTCTAGTTATCCAGATCTTGAATTCACTTCCCTTAATGTACTTATATCATCTTAAATTTATTATTTTAGAATTTTAGCATAGATAATTGATGCAAATAAATACCCAAATTATTAAAAGTAACAAGTTGAAGGTAACACAAGTTAATGATAATAATATTTCATGCAAAGTTTCAGGAAACTGAGGTTAGGATACGAAACATGGTTACATATAATTTGTTTTAATTTTGTGTTTCATTCAAAAAACAACATGTATGTTTAGCACTTTAAGAGGTCGTATACATAATTATGATGTTACGAACAAATCACCACACGAAAATTAGTACTAAAAACAGTAAGTATTCATTCGTGCACTACAAGTAAAACCATTATATAATTTATATAACTAGTTCACTTAAAATTACGATATGGGAAACAGATATAACCAAACAGCTTTGGATTACAGATTAGGGTGTTGAGCTTTATGCACCTATGGTTACAGTGAGCACCCCATTTAAAATAAGCTGCATTACTTCAGATTTTCTATCTCTGACTACTAATAATTAATATTGTCTGCTTATCAAACGTATATGTTGTTATATATTCATACGTCAATGATGGAGGTAAGCTTATAGATATTTTAAGTTGCTTTTAATGTATCATTATGTTATTCAAAGATAATTAGGCTGTCTTTCATTTATGAAAAAAATAGTATATATAAAAAGCAATCTTAAAGTATAAATATAGCTTTCAGCACTTAAACCAAAACCGCGGAGATAATTACTGTAATAAGCTTGTTAGCATATGGTCAGTTAATCAGTTCTAATTAATAGCAAACTACATGTCGCCTGTGGTTATAAGGAAGCGAAAAAAAAAAGGAATGTGTTGTAACTTCACTAACATTGGCTAAAACGGAGCAGGTAGTCTTTGATAAAGTAGGAGAATGAACGAGTGGTGGACCGAAGTCAACTCCGCTGCTGAGCATGAATACTGACATGCTATTAGCAACATGATTAGATCTAAATAAAGCCAAAGATGCCCTGGACAAGTACAACAAAAAAACAAAGAAACTGGGGTTCGATACCCGTAATGGGTACCATGCAGAAAAACTCATTGTGTAGCTTTGCTTTTAAGCAGAAAACAAACAACAGAAGCATCAAAACTGGTTTCATGTAACGAAAGACTTCACTCTATTGCGTTACACGAATAAAGTGCAGTGGAACTTTGCATTACACGTAGTCTTCAAGATTGTTGTTACTGGTTGAAGCTGTCCCTTTCACAACTGAAAATCTCTCCAGGAAAAATAAAATAAAATTATCACAATTTCTATCATCATTACCAGCTGAATACGATCCGGGCCCCAGGGCATCGGTTATTATCACTTTTTTCAAAGCCATAAACCTGGGGCATCTCAAAAATGCTGAAATGTGTATGTGAGAATGTATATTTGTGTGTATGTGTGTGTGGGGGGGGGGTGTAAGTAAAAAACGAGTGGAGGATAAACCTATCGGTAGTTTTCAAATGTTATTTTTTTTATAAAGTGATAAATGAATGGAATACAAGCAATGCTTCGAAAAATTAAAGGTAAAATAACATCTTGGAATAACAGACGTTTTAATAGGATAGTAATAAAGTAACATCTTAAAATAAGACATTTTAACAGGATGGTAACGTTTATTTGTTATGAATTTCGCGCAAAGCTAAACGAGCTACAAAGCTAGTCGTCCCTAATTTAGCTGTGAATGACTAGAGGGAAGGCAGCTAGTCATCACCACCCATCGCCAACTCTTGGGATACTCTTTACCAACGAATAGTGGGATTAACCGTC
>NW_013666052.1:352168-354692 GCF_000517525.1 Limulus polyphemus
CACGGCTGAAAGGGCAAGCATGTTTGGTGGGACGGGGATTCGAACCCGCGACCCGGAGATTACGAGTCGAGCGCCATAACCACCAAGGATGGTGATGAAATAACATCTTGAAATAAAGAGATTTTAATGGAGTACTTCTGTCCAAAAGGTTTGTTAAGAGTAGTATAGGTTGGCGTTGTATCGAAATATAAACCTCTCTGGTTTTATTTTTACAGTACAAAAAATAATAATAATAAGTATCCGGTTTTAGGAATATTTAACATAAGTAAGAGAGTTATTATATGTTCTGCAATACTGCACTAACGTTGCACCAGTTGTCCTGTAATGTGGCATTGGAGGATAAACTTGGTCTCTTTTTAAAGGATCGTTTATATACGTATATATATGTGGATATCTAATCAAGTGTAACTCAACCTAAAACATTGTATTACTGTTTGCACACAACATTTAATCACCCAATATGGTCTTTTAAAGTCGATCGTTTTTTCTAAAGCTTTATAAAGATGATTCACGAGAAGAACACTAAACTGCATCAAAGTAAAGGCTTAACATGAGTTATTGCATAATAGGGTGTTATGTTGTCGTAGTTACGTTATATGGGTATCTTCTCTGAATAACCAGCTAGAAATTGGAAAAACGCTAATTTCTTTTAATTTGTTTAAAATTTTCATAAACTGTCTAAAACAAAGGCAATGATCACTTGACTCTATTAACGATATAGATGATATATAACGTTTCGAGCTAATGCCTTTTTCAAGGCACGTCACTAATTAGTATAGAATAGTTATGTCATTTAATAAGTTTACCTGAAGAAGGGAACTAACCCGAAACGTTGTATATACATTTTACCTGAAGAAGGGAACTAGCCCGAAACGTTGTATATACATTTTACCTGAAGAAGGGAACTAGCCCGAAACGTTGTATAAACATTTTACCTGAAGAAGGGAACTAACCCGAAACGTTGTATATACATTTTACCTGAAGAAGGGAACTAGCCCAAAACGTTGTATATACATTTTACCTGAAGAAGGGAACTAGCCCGAAACGTTGTATATACATTTTACCTGAAGAAGGGAACTAACCCGAAACGTTGTATATACATTTTATGGAAATAAAGTATTTTAACATTTTACTATCTTTTTTGGATGGTTTTTTTAATCAATAATTTAATCTAAGTTTTTACAACTATTTTCACCACGTGTATTATACATTTTTCATCTATTGATCATATAATTCACCTCGTTGTAAAAATACGAAGATAACTTTGTGTTACTTGTCATTAGTTTAGCTAACTCTGTTCTTCACACATTTCATGCAGTTTATTTTTATACTTTAAAACGATCTCCTTACGTTTGAATTTCAAATCATCACAGAGAATAACAATAGTAAAACCAGTTCAGAGAATGATCAATATGAGGCGAGGTCTTGTGATAAATCATGCGAAGATGTGGTTGACATGTATCAGGTTTCAGAATGTGTGAAAACATCACACACAGAGAAAATATCAGCAACACATTTAAAGAAAGAGAAATGCTATAGAAAACGCTTAATAAAGTGGAGTGCATTAGGAATGGGGGTCTTAATTTTAGGGAATTGACGTATTTACGATACACCAATTTGATAAAGTTTTCATATGATAAAATACAAGCTGCCTTTCATACACCATACTATAACTATAAAAGTACACAAACTCAGCCAACTGACGTATTTACGATGCACTAATTTGATAAAGTTTTCATATGATAAAATACAAGCTGCCTTTCACACACCATCCTATAACTACAAAAGTACACAAACTCAGCCAACTGACGTATTTACGATGCACTAATTTGATAAAGTTTTCATATGATAAAATACAAGCTGCCTTTCATACACCATCCTATAACTACAAAAGTACACAAACTCAGCCAATTGACGTATTTACGATGCACAGATTTGATAAAGTTTTCATATGATAAAATACAAGCTGCCTTTCATACACCATCCTATAACTACAAAAGTACACAAACCCAGCCAATTGTAAAAGTAATTATAAATACTAAAGTATACATCGTTTATACATTTATGTTCAGTCGTTTAAGAAACAAAAGTTTTTCTTACGAGCTTCTCATTCAACAGTTAGATCGAAATATTTATAAGATGAGGAACCAATTGCAAGTTTTCTGAATGATGATTTTCAGTTGAAGCTCATTTGAAAAAATCAGGGTACGTAATAAAACATTCAAGTTTAAGAAGAGTTGTAAAGGGCACGTCCAAAATAACCGCTTTTACAAACTGAGGAGATAGGGAAGTTATATTTTAGGTAAAATGAGTTAAAATGTTATTTTCTTCATTAGACGAAACATCATATCTCTGAAATTTCCTCTTGTACTGAAAATATTTTGTTTTTAAGCATGAATTACAACTTATTGAATTCATTATGAGTGACAGTCAATCTTTTATATTGTTACGACGGCGGAAGTCACGTGACGCTGGTAACACGTAATGAGTTCTAGAAAGATCGGGGAACATCATGAATAATCCA
>NW_013666052.1:355228-370083 GCF_000517525.1 Limulus polyphemus
AGTTTCTCGGGAAGAATTTCTACCGGAAATTATCAAACGAGCGGAGACGTAACAATATTATACTATTGTTATATTACTCTCCTAAACCAGAGTTTATTTACTGCCTTCTTTTTCTTAATGATATCAATATTTTTCCTGTCGATGACAATTTAGATTGTTCATGAACATGCATCATTAGCAGATCATTCCATAAATCCAAGTGATATCAATATTTTATATGTCGATGACAATTTAGACGACGCAGATTTTACGAAGGTTGGTATGCAGCTAAATTGATATATTCAATCGTGACACAGGAAGAAAAACTCTTTCCACAATCATGTGAATCTTCACTTTCTTAATAAATTGGAATTTTTTTCATTGGTGGCGTTCTTGTGTTATATAATCACTGACTCCCGTCTCAATTACCTAAACACTTGAAACTGACAGCTGGCAGTCGTCGAAACGTCGAGTATCGTGATTTTGACTGGTATTTTTAATAAACTTCGATTTTAAGTGTTCTTGTTCGTTTGATACTTTGAGTACAAAAAAGAAAAACAATTTTCTTCCAAACATCTGTCATTTTACGAAAGCTAATATACAAATATTTTTTATATTTTTCAAATGTTCTATAATGATGGCACTGACAGACATACGAAACCAACGGAATAAATAAATAAATAAAACCTTAAACAAACTTAAACTAATTTTAGTTCTTTCTTTATGTGTAAAAGTGCTCATGCGAAGAACACCGTTTTCCTAAAAAAAAAAAGAGAACAGAATATAAAAACAGAGCCATCCGTCTCTACTTGTGTCCACAAACATCCATTCCATATACATCAACCCACTATTTTCCAGCTGACCCTCGGTTTTACATAACAAAAAATATCATTACACAACTAGCGTACAAAGGAAGGGCTTCCAAACAATGTCAGCAAGGTCGTGTGAAGCGGACGAAAGTGCCACGTACCACATGCAGTTTCTATCATGTATTTTACAGCTGGACCAATGACAACTCGACTCTCAAGCTGCTTACATCACCATCAGTAGAAGTTCTCGATATGTATACACACACACACACACACAAATACACAACATACGGTAACACACACAGACATACAGATCTCTGTGACAAGTGGATGTCAGATGTTAATACAGGTGTTATGGTGTCTTCACATATTTATATGGCTATGTACTTCCCATACCTATTTGGATGTTCCAAAATGTGCTTGTAGAGAAAACTAGTGTTTCATACACGTTATATATTTAGCCGAAGTCTGATTAGGTTAAAAGTAAAGGGATACCTTATACCACGTTACCTGTTAAACTTAATTCTTTTTCGGTTAAACATTACTTATAGTAATGGTCACGTCATACATGTTATTTATTAAAATTTTTAGGGGGGCGGTAAAACATTTCTTACTGCATGAGGCCACCTCACACACACATTACCTGTTTAGGTGTGATATAATTGAAGTAGGACAAATAAAAAGAGCAGTTGTAGCTTAATCTTATAGTCACTGAAGTAAGGATCAGCCTCTTCCACAAGCTAGATGGCTCTAACACTAAGACTTTGTTTTATACTAACCAAGAAAATATTTGTCGATGTGTGTAAGCTCTACGGAACATAAAAATAGTCATTATTTTATGTTTTATCTTGCAAGAGACTTAGATATTTAAATCATCTCTTTCTCTAGATGATAGTAAGGTACAAGAGTTATAGAATGTGGTCAACGGAACATAAAAATAGTCATTATTTTATGTTTTATCTTGCAAGAGACTTAGATATTTGAATCATCTCTTTCTCTAGATGATAGTAAGGTACAAGAGTTATAGAATGTGGTCAACGGAACATAAAAATAGTCATTATTTTATGTTTTATCTTGCAAGAGACTTAGATATTTGAATCATCTCTTTCTCTAGATGATAGTAAGGTACAAGAGTTATAGAATGTGGTCAACGGAACATAAAAATAGTCATTATTTTATGTTTTATCTTGCAAGAGACTTAGATATTTGAATCATCTCTTTCTCTAGATGATAGTAAGGTACAAGAGTTATAGCATGTGGTCAACAGTGAGTTATAGCATATGGTCAACAGTGTTGAGAGAGGAGCTTCTACGCAATTCTACAAGAACCAAAAGAGAAAAAAAAAACGACATGTACGTAGTCTGTCATATGTTCTAAATCTCTACCTCAGTTACAAGTTACGACTTCTTAACTAATGATTAACTGTGGTCAGCCTCTGCAGGAGGAACAGTTCGAGAAGGAACCGTGTGGGTGACCTATACAGATAAGTTCATGCTAGAAACATCAATTGTTGAAGTATTCCTGTCATCGCAATGCAGTCTCTTGCAAAGTTTTTCAGTCGCTAGCAACAAAGAAACGTTGCCATGCTGGATGTTATTCTTCTGAAACCCTGTACATGACAGATATCGTTTCATCAGCTTCGTGTTAACCGCCAATAATATACTTCGAACACAGAAAAGCAGAAACTGAAACTATCCAAAAAGGTTAAGTACAGTGACAGTAAAATTCGTATGTTCCCTGCATTTTTAATAACGTTATAGTCAAAATATTTTTTGTTAGCTAATTTGTTTTCTAATTTTATTGTTTCTGAGAACGTCGCTTCCGGCTTTTAATTAAACTAACACAACTCGAAGTGTTAAAAAAAAGACACTTGTTGTTTAGGACCCTCGGTTTCGACAAAGTTTAACGAATAATCTGCGAAGCAGGAAATTTATCATTTATAGATATTAAAACACCGAAGGATTCCATTATTGTTGTTACGATATTGGATATTTTTGTATGTGATATCGTAACAGAAACCACATAAAACTAAGCTTCTTAAACTCGTAAATTTACATGGCTGGTGTCTGATTTATAAACCTGGATAGTGTGTATTAACGCTGTCCTCAAACAGACAATCGTAAATCAAGCCTTAATGGTAGAGGACAACTCGGGCCCTCCAAAATGTCAGACCATGTTTACAACGTTCCTTTGACAGACAACAATAAGCTCTAAATCAGCACTGCCAGTAAACCATCTTCTTATCCCACCCCCGCAGAGTGACCGCTATTATATCCACCACATTCGTATCCAGGGGTCAGTCACAGATACAATTCAACTACGGGGAGTGAGCTTGTGGTAGTGGGGTGTAGTATCCATTTGTGTTAACAAACACCTATTATGATTGTGGTTGTTATGTGCTAATTCAAGAGATGACAACAATCTGATAGTTCTGTGTCTGACACTGCCGTTTGTAGAAACATGCATTTGAAAGATACCATATTGGGTTCCTTTAAGAACCACTAAACTAGTGAACTACACAGTCAGCAACAAAAGAATAGACGTTAAAGCCAGTACTGGTTTATATAAATAGTTCAATCATTATATGTATTTTATAAACCTTAAAGAACCTCGTAGCAAATACAAAATATATGTCAGCGACTTAAATCAGTGAAACTGTGCGAGATATTAGATACACCGAAACATATAAATAGTCACGTGTACACTAACCAAACATTTAATGGTTCACACCATTATCATTAATTCATAAATGGCATTAGTTATAATTAATGCAGACAAGGTGTTCATATTCTAACACGGTCTCTAATAAACGACCAAAAACACATTCCCATGTTTATCATAATGAACACTGTTATATTATTTTCTGTCACCATTATTAACAGCTCTTCTAATAGTAATCCCACTCACTAACAGATATTGTGACAGAACTTACAGTATCTCTCCTCTTTCTCTGTATTTATTTCTACTGTCAACTTTTTTCCGTTTATTTCATGTTCACACAACAGTGTATTCTATACGGTTATCTAAATGAAGTAAAGATTCAAAATGTTTTGACACTGTAAGATCCATTTTCAAAGGCTTAATTGTTGGTAAACATGATTTTTCGTTTAACAGTTCTTGTGACGTACTTATGTCACTTTCTGAGCAAGTAATGGTGAAAAAATGACCATTACAAATTCTGAAGAGACCTGAATTTTAAACATGCTATATACGTATTCTACTACATTGGTCGAGTACGTTATATTAAAACGATTTTGGAGTCGTGCCATGTCGTTGCAGTCCATGTTCTATCTCATGACCGCGCACCTTAACAATATTCCTGCAGCGTTGTATCCGTTGCAAAATGCTCAGTTGTAGAGTTGTCATGGTCAAAGCACATCGTATTTTCTGCCTGCTTTTCATAATCTATGTAGTGTACGAGGACTATGGTTTTCCAGCACCCGTTTCAAAAGTTCAATCGCATAGAAATCCATAGGCACTGCGTCAGGTGACTTGATAGGTGTGTCCTCGTGTGGAATGGAATGAATACTCGTTACATTCTCCAGCTGCTTGAGGTATGCGACGGCTGAACACGTGAGGTCTATCCGGGAGCCTTATCTTGGTGAACCCATACCATGTTGGCCTCGTTTCCAGATGGATATATTTCTTGATTATGTTCCGTACTATTGCCTGGGACACGTGGACTTTTTTTTTTTTTGTTTGTTTTTTTTGGCCACTGACATTTGTTTTTGTGGATTTTCACCTATTACAACGGCTAGCGTACGACTTGTTGCAGATCTATTTCTGGATGGTCGTGGTGCCCCAAATTGATCCATATATATTTGTTTTCCAGTGCCATTACGTACAAGGGATATCTCCGTCTTGGAACTTCTAAATCCTAATCTGAACAAGTTTATTATCTGAGTGTATCATTAACTTTGCGTTAGAAAGAGTAGTTACTCTTACCAAAAGTAATCAATTTTCTATGGCATCATACTACCTACACGCAATACCAAACAGAGTCAAAATGTATTTAAGATACACGTCGTTGCACTGCGACTTTATATCGGCTGTTGTTGTCATGTGATTTGTATAATCAAAATATTTTTAAAATAACATACTGAACCCTCTATATATAAATATTTTAAACATTTCGCAAATCAAGATTACTGAATTTTACTATAATTTTATTGCCTTACACTAAAACTTTTCTTCTGTGCGATACATTTTTTTCTCTAATATATTTATATTAAAGTATTTATGTTTTGGCTTCATTAAAGTTGGATCTTTCAGGCAAACCTATTTTTTTTCAGTACTCATGTTCTGCTTAGTAACATTAAAGTTGTTTAATTTTAACTAAGATTTAAAATAGCTAATAAATGCTGATATTTAAGCAAGACAAGTCGGAGTATTAATTAATATACAAATGAGAATTTTCGCATCAAAAATAGAAGCTGTAACTTCAATTTTTTTTATTTAATCTACATTTTATGAGATTTATGTACATCTCATGGTACAAAGAACTAATTTACTTAACAGTTAAGAACTCCAAATATATAACCAAACATGATATCGAGAATTTTTATGGAATTTAAATAAAAATATAATTATTGGCTCGTACTATATATATTTTTCACTAATTTTGGCCTTCATATTCACTATACATTCACGTTTTGTTAAAAACAAATGCTAACTTTAAAATAAGAAGACATGAAAATTTTATCTACGAGGAACTCTGAGTCCAAAAAAAAGCCCTCGAAGTCATGATCCATACATTTGCAGGGTCGTGGTAAACTGGCATGTTTAAGCACATCGAATTATGAGGGCGCCACCGTCTGATGACAATGTACAGGTATCATAAACAGGTGTTGTTGCCTTTGGATGTGCTTAGTTCTGTTTGGGTCCAATGATCCATGCAGGTGGTCAGCCCACGTACAGGTACGGGTCACGAGACCTGTAGTCACTCATGGGCGGAACTCCTTTCTGCTTTTGAAACTCGTTGGATCTGACACCAAAAATTATGCCTTTGGCAGGTTATAAACCTCTGTGTTTGTATCACGAATTAATCACGTAAGATTTAGCAAATAATATAAAACAGTTCAATACAAAGTAACGATATTATATAAAATCAAATATTCCACAAACATGTCACATTTTGTAATATAAGCTGCATGCCCATTTCCTGACAATTTAGAAAACAAAGTTACTATTTTGATCACAGATATTCTGCATATATTATTCCTTTGATGATTTTTGCAGTAAGCAAATATCAAGCTTGCCAAGTAAGGACATTTTGGTAAAATAAAGATAACCGTATTTTAATTAATTATCAAGTGTATCAAGTACTGCAGCTGAAGTAACCGGGCACACATAAACCGCAACGAGTGTTTGAAGTGGTCATTCGAAACGTCCGAGTTTTGATCCTGCTGTAAAGGAAACTGACTTTTTTTTTTCCAACAAAACATTAAAAGTAACGAAAGTAAATTTCTTGTGAGAGTTGAACAAAAAATCAAGACTATAAGTTAGACCTTGCCTGTGGTTACGTTAGGACGTACTATGTAATACTACAAGTTGAACCTTGAAAGTGATTGGTCCATTTCATGCCATGTGAAGGTAAGAGTTGAGCCTTACAAACGTTTGTTTACATTAGGTTGGGAGTTGGGTCTCGAGTTATACTAGCATATAACACACTGGTTTTAACAAATAGGAAACAAAATGATTAGTGGAAAATATAAATAGTTACAGAAGTTGTTTGCAATTTAATGGCATACACACGATTTTAATCAAAAGGTTAAAAATGTTACAAAGATGCAACATGACCAAACACCTTGAAATGGTTTGAAAAAATTTAAAAGAGCACAAGCATTCGTTTTTAAGGCACAGCTCTCGTGCCACTAAGAAGTGTAAGGTTAACATATAATGCTGCATCTATTTTTTCTGTAGAAATGCCCGAGATCAACAACAAATAAACACGAAATATTGATTACAAGCTAAGCCTTATGTGAAAGTATCATGTAATTGTAGACAAAAAAACAACAACAACATTTTCCCATCATTAGGATATGTCATAAATTAAAAGAAAAAAAAAAGAATATCCCGCTTACCTTGACAATTTATTTGGGATAAAATATGTCAAGGTTCTTCACATGTGGCATAGAAAGATAACACATTAACAAACAAACAGCACTGCACAAAATTGAAAAGTTATTCATACATGCATCGAAAATAATAAAGCAATCTTAATGTGCACAAATTTCGAGAGAGGAGAGTACTCCAGTCATGAAAGGTGTCATGCAAGACTAGCTACAATATCCTCGAGTACAAAATGACCTTTGCCGGCCAGTCTCATGCGTGTAGTCTAGCTCAACAATTGACTGAGGTCCGGGTTCTGTTATCTGATGGAACCTTATACAACAACACACAAGGACGCCTTTTATAAGTACTGTTCCTGTGACAAAATAGTAAACCCAATAATAGGTCGTTTTTGTAGCACGTACCCCAATTGTGTATTAGCCAATACAAGGAATACGTAATACTTTGATATATACATATACAAAATAACTTAAATAGTATATTGGAGATTTATGAAATACCTTCTTCAGTCAACATCAAATATACAGACATATGTTCGTTCACACTGCATACATAATCTAAAACTTTTCTTTTTTTGATCAATACAGGAACGCATGCGCGAGAAGACGTATGCACAAAAGTCGCGAGCTTACCCATAATCTGCCTGTCCTATAACTTTCGGTACAATTCAAATTGTAACGTTCTTATGCTTCCAATGTTTACATTTTTACATCTTAGTGGACATTATAATACAATGATTATAGCTTAAAAATACGATTGCATCCTCGTATGTTCGATTTGGTGTTGAAGAATCACAGGTACAGTACTTGTATCAGACCTCGATCGAAGAAGTACAGTTGTGCAAAATAATATACTGAGATTAGGCCTCGGTCGTTGGAGTACAATTGTGCACAATAATGCACTGAGATTAGGCTTCGATCAAAGAAGTACAATTTAGAACAATAATACAATATATTTCGGAACATTAGTTCTCATAAAGCATAACGACCGTAGTCTGAAGTGACTGATAAAAAATAATATTAATTGCATATCCACCCATTCATCTCAGTGTTTCAAACGAAATTATATGATCTTTTAAACTATA
Organism: Limulus polyphemus; assembly: GCF_000517525.1. Lineage (NCBI taxonomy): Eukaryota > Metazoa > Arthropoda > Merostomata > Xiphosura > Limulidae > Limulus > Limulus polyphemus. Next base: position 363,173 of record NW_013666052.1, read on the forward strand.
AAAAACGTAAACAAATAACTGTTTTTTGGTTTTTTTTCAGGTAAAAATAATATGTAATACAGCATTCAAAATAAAAAATATGGATTATTTACGTACTATATCTTCCAGGTTTGTTTGTTGTTTTTATAACTCGTGAAAGTTGTTAAAAATAACATTTCAGTAATAAATGGTAATTATTATAAACTGTTAATATATAGACTCGGAGTCTGTATATTACAAATCCGTACCTCATGGTGTAAAAAACTGGACGCTTTGACTGTATATTAAAAAAGCCAGTCTAACGAGCCAGGTTCTAATATAGTAACGACCAATATAGTAATTATGGTTTCGGTTGGTTTGTTGTGAATTTCGCGCAAAGCTACACGAGGGCTGTCTGTACTAGCCGTCCCTAATTTAGCAGTGAAAGACTAGAGGGAAAGAAGCTAGTCTTCACCACCCACCGCCAACTCTTGAGATACTCTTTTACCAACGAATAGTGGGACTGACCGTCACATTGTAACGCCCCCACGGCTGAAAGGGCGAACCCGCGACCCGCAGATAGCGGGTCGAGTGCCCTAACCACCTGGCCATGCCAGGCCAGTAATTATGACAAATAAACCACGTATTATTTTTTTCTTTTAAGTTCTATGTGCCGTATCAGCACAAAAGACTGATGTAATGTAATTTGCATATGGCATATTGTAGGTATTAAATAAGTTCATAATTACACTGTTTTGAAAACATTAGCTACCAACATGGTCACATTCTTTCATATTATAAAAAAAAAATCAATACGTAATAAGAGAACCTACAGCTAAATTTCAAATACACATCTGTTTGTACCGAAAAGAAATATTCAGCAAAATCTTTAGCCTCATTCTTTTGTAGATGGCGTTCATTCCCCCAAGTCGCATAATTTGTAATAAATATGAAAGTTGTAAATAATATTCAAATGGGACACAATAATTTTCGGCTTTTAGCATTTAAATTATATATGGCAAAGTAACTCACATTTACTTATTTTATAATTGAAATACGTTTAAATTTTTTGATTAAAAAAAAATTAGTGTGTAACGTATAAAATAAACATGCGACTTTTTTTATTTTGTAAATTGTTAAAGGTTATTTAAAACCACAATTTTTCCAGCACTACAGATGCCCCCAATGGCAAGCCTGCGAACTTATAACGCTAGAAACCGGGTTTCGATACCCGTGGTGGGAACAGCACAGATAGCCCACTGTGTGGCTTTGTGCTTAATTACAAACAAACAACGATAGATTTTCCCACTGGTACGGTCGACAAATGTCCAATTTCAGTGGTATGTCCAGTTTAATATGAAGTTAATTTTCAGAGATAAAGTTATAAACTCTCAGATATTTGTCAACAAAGATGGTTTACAGTTTTATACAATAATATCTACAGACACTAGATTGTTATGCAAGAGAAACAGCTTCCCCAACTTACTCCTACTTGTCATGGTGTAAAAATAAACATGACAACTTCCGGTCTTACACCTACGCCACGTGTTGATAGCTGGAATAAAACTTTCAATATTGGAATAAAACTGTCATTATTGGAATAAAACTGTCATTATTGGAATAAAACTTTCAATATTGGAATAAAACTGTCATTATTGGAATAAAACTATCATTATTAGAATAAAACTTTCAATATTGGAATAAAACTTTCAATATTGGAATAAAACTTTCAATATTGGAATAATACTGTCATTATTGGAATAAAACTTTCATTATTGGAATAAAACTTTCAATATTGGAATAAAACTTTCATTATTGGAATAAAACTTTCATTATTCGGAATAATACTGTCATTATTGGAATAATACTGTCATTATTGGAATAAAACTTTCATTATTGGAATAAAACTTTCATTATTGGAATAAAACTTTCAATATTGGAATAAAACTGTCATTATTGCAATAAAACTTTCAATATTGGAATAAAACTGTCATTATTGCAATAAAACTTTCAATATTGGAATAATACTGTCATTATTGCAATAAAACTTTCAATATTGGAATAAAACTTTCATTATTGCAATAAAACTTTCAATATTTCATAAGGACGAACTACTAGAGGCGATCATTTTCGTAGCGGGTATCAAAACTTGATTTTTAGCGGTATACGCCCTCAGACTTACCACTGGGCCAACGGGAAGGGAAAGCCTTCTTTGGAAAGATATCCGAATTCTAACTTTTTAGATCGTTTATAATAAAACTGTTGCATGTTTATGATTCTTTCCCGCATTCTAAAAGATATTTCCTTTCCTGATTACAAAATTAAACTATGTCCAGTTAGAATCTTAACCGTGCAAGTTACCAAAGAAACTTTATTATTATATGTATAAAGGCATTCGTTCATTTAACAAGCATGGAACAAGTTTAAAGTTTAAACGTTTCAGGTTTAATTACAAACTTCTTAAAAAATATTCAATTAATAATTGATTGGATTCCGACAGCATGAACTGTTTCTAGGCAACGCTCTTACTTTGTATATTTTACCAGTATAAACGATGGGAAAACAAGGTGGTTGACCTTGAAGAATCAGTTGGTAAACATCTCTGAGGTATAACCGCATTATTAAAGATCAGGGGAGAAGGCAGAAATCTATAAAGGGGTGGTACTTTTGGAGTTGTAGTAAAAAAAAAATCCAACACAGTTTTATTTAGAAACGCTATCTATAATGTATGTTTTATACACACATATTGGTACACTTTAGAAGGCATGATCCTAGGAACACCTAATAACAGGGTATACGTTAGGTTTTTATTTGACTAGTATTAGTCATTAACTCTTTGGGAGCAACATTTTTTATATAGTGATGGAAATTATTTGGCAAACGTCAGTTCATAAATAACAGCAAATATTTTTAAATGGCAAAGAACAATAATATATTATCGCGTATAGTATAGATACAGTATGTAGTATACAGACATATATAGTATCTTAAAACGTAATACTGTGCCTATCCTTAATGTAACTTCCTTTCCATCATTTTGCTCCAAATATTTTAATCGTACTTCATATCTATAATACAAATTATATATGTTTGTTTTTTCTTGTGTTTTAAATACTTAGCATCCGAGGACGGCTTTTTTTTGGTTTTTGTTTGTCGTTTATAAAGACAAGTAGACACATACATTGACATCTGCTGGTGTACTGCGAAACCGTGAATAAAAATAACCTATTCTATAACAAAACTCGGGTGTGAGTAATATCACGGTTTCAGGAACGTAACACGGACATAGACGTACATACACTAAACTGTTGAAGCCTATCACAGCTTGTTTGACCAGTACAAGGACCGGCCACTGGGACCACAGCGGCGGACAGTATAGGCAGGGAAGGTGCGTGGTATCTTAGTTCTCCCCCTCCCCCCTTCTGCAAGATACAGGCTGGCCAGGATTAGGGCTGGGCACAGTGCCATAGCCTTGACAGTTAACATGCCTGGCCTCGAATATTTATCTACGAGAGCCTATGGTCTACCCGAGATCTTCTATCGTCATGTGTTCTTGCATGGTCTACTATTACCCAATATACCTGGAATTAGACGAGTGGCCTTCTGGGTAATCACGTGAACGCTTGCACTGTCATCATATGATCGTTAGTATGAATCTACGACAACAAATTGTACCTCAGTAGAAATATAGTGCCTTCCGTTAACATTATGTTAACATTTACTAGAAAGCTAATATGACATCAACTAACCCAAAACTTTTCAAGCTGTAGCCTTCTGGAGATACCGTGTTTCTCAGCATGAACTTGCATAAAACTGTTCTCGGAGATAAGGTTTTCAGTAACGTCTAAAATGATTTTATATCTATTCATCTCTCCCCCCCCCCCTCTAATTTGACGTAGAAGTATTATTTTCATTTTTACAATTTTGCTTCGTACATCTGATAAAGAGAGTTCGGTTCGAGATGTTGTGGAATTAATTTTTATTTTGTTCTTACTATATCGTTTTTCCGAAATACCCAATGGCCCAGCTACACGTAACGTAACGTTTTATTTATGAACTATGATATTTTAAGATTACGTCATTCAAACAATCTTTGTTTGAGAAATTTCACGAAATAGTAAAATAAAAACCGTTAACTTAGCGTGCATATTTTCCAAACGGCATAAAATAGCTAAAAAAAAAAAAAAAATCGTTTTACTATTTTAAAGTGGTTTCTTCATTTCCAGGTACTTTCTTTTAAAAGACTTTTCTCAAGGGTTGTGAGACTTGATATACTCTGAGATCCCCCAAATCTTCCTTATTCAGCAATCAGAAACAATACATTTTCCAATACAAAGCTACTTTCTGATCGGGCTAGTCTGACAGAGGTTTTATTTACACGTCCTTCCATTTCAAGACCACCCAATTCTGATACACTTTTAATTCCAATGCATTTCCTTACAGCTTAGTAAAACAAAGTAAAATTATTAACTCTGTCAATATTATATATTGACCAGACAGAGATAAGGTACTTTCCTTAATCGGACAACAAATATGATAATAGCAAAGAACGATATACTTCCTATAATAAAGTCGTGCTCCTTAATATCCATCCAATGATACATATTTATCGTTCGATTTAAGGCTCATAATAATAAACCGATCACGATATATCCCTCATTAAACGTTGCCTACGACAAGACACCTTCCCTATTAATCTGAACTAGACGACATTCTGTAAAATTTCTAACTACTTCAATTGAACAGTCAAAACAACATTGCTATTTTTGAAATCTAAACGACACATACATATTTATGTATGTGTGTATATATATATACCCCCCCCCCTCCCATTTAGAATAATTTTTCTTATTGGCAAGCCAGGATCGTCGATAAATGTAACTATTCCGTTCTTTTCTTTTCGACCTGTCTTTAATGTTGATTTTTTCACTGTAGTTTTTTTCTTGGTCAGTATATTTTCAACTTTTCTACCCCTGTTTTGGTGAAGGCTAAATTTAGTATTATGTTCAAAATAACAAACTTTCTTCGTTTATTAAGATCATCTCTCCATTTTGGCATACTTGCTGAAGATACAAACCGAAGCGTATTTCTGGAAAACTCGGAAATAATATAATTTATAATAAGCTAATGAAATCTAAACTTGTACACAATAAAAAAATATCAAATTACCAAAGTTAAATTTTGTCATTTCAATCACTGAAGATTAGGTGCCCTATTATTCACTTGCCTCCCATTGGCACAGCGGTATGTCTGCAGACTTACAACGCTAGAAACCGGGTTTCAATACCCGTGGTGGGCAGAGCACAGATAAGCCCTTATGTAGTTTTGTGCATAATTACAAGCAAACAAGTTATTAGCTTACGTAAGGCAACTGAAATAGGTGAAGTTTCATTTTCTTGGTCTTCAGGTTTAATAGGTTGTTTACAAAATACACATATTAAAAAGAAACTACTACTTCACCTTCATTTGACCTCTTTCCCTACTTTAAAAGTAAAACACTATGTATCATGTCCTGCTAGCACATGATAAGGACAGAAGGGTTGAAACACACCTACATGTTTAGATACACATAATATCGCTCTGGTTTAGACTACAAGTAATCAGTTTCCATCTAGAAATGCCCCCCCCCCCCCAGTGGTTCAGTGGTGACTCTAAAATCGTGTTTCGATACCCGTGGTGGGCAGAGCACAGACAGCCCACTGTGTAGCTATGGGCTTGGCAACAACAAACAAATCAACCTACCATCAATGACGCTAAAGTCGGGTTTTATACTCGTGGTGGGCAGATCACGGAGAGCCCAGTGCGTAGCTTTGTGCTTTACAACAACAAGCAAATCAACCATCGAGAAATAACCAGATCTGAAACCTTGATAAAGGTGGCGACTGTCATTAGATCATGGACTATACCAATCATACAACTCAAAGCAACTTGCGTATCTTGAAAGTGTGCAAATATATGATTAAACACACGAGAAAGAGACTAAACAATTTTTAGTGAATAGAAGCTAAAAGATCTGTAACAACAAACTCGCTGTAGCTTTTCCTTGAAAGATCTGCATGGAAGGCATAATTGTTATTAGGAAGGAATGTAAATTATTTCACAGTGTGTAACTCTTATAAATGTTCATTCTGAATTTGGCCAGGTGGTTAGGGCGCTCGACTCGCAATCTGAGGGTCGCGGGTTCGAATCCCCGTCACACCAAACATGCTCGACCTTTCAGCCGTGGGGGCGTTATAATGTGACGGTCAATCCCACTATTCGTTGGTAAAAGAGTAGTCCAAGAGTTGGCGGTGGATGGTGATGACTAGCTGCCTTCCCTCTAGTCTTACACTACTAAATTAGGGACGGCTAGCGCAGATAGCCCTCGTGTAGCTTTGCGCGAAATTCAAAAACAAACCTATTCACTTCACTGCGACAACTTTACAGCATTATGGTTATGTGGTTATTAATAAATGTTTATTAAAGACAGGCTAACTGTACCGATTTGAACTAAAAGTAACGTATAAGTTAATGAAGCCAATTCTACAAATGCAACTGACAAAGAGAAAAATACATAATTCAATACCCAATTAAGCACTGCGACTAAAATACATTGAATTATCGGCGTTCATTTCGGCCGTAATCCCAACAACATCGCATAAGCTTAGATGATATTTAGATTAAACCTAAATGTCTGTACTAAACAAATAATGAAAAACAACCTTCATAAGTGTAGAGCAATAGTAAACTGACGAAAAAGAAATAAAGATTTATAAGCATAAATGGTAATGTTTTATGTAGAGATCATAATTTTCATTATGCTTATAACTCCTTTTTGGTCATCGTACTATTGTTTTAACACGATGTGCGTCCATACACACGTAAGTGTAACAATAATAATAATGATAAACAAATGAACCTAACTTGAAAGGAATATGAAGTATGTTATTATATACACAGCGTGGTCACAAATA